>NC_091980.1:314090477-314142977 GCF_044704955.1 Pristiophorus japonicus | reverse complement strand
CTACATGACGCAGGAACTGAAGGAAACATCGAAGGCCCTCACCTGCATCAACACGCACAAAGGTCTTTTTGTTTATAACAGATGCCGATTTGGAATCAGATCAGCGGCGGTGATATTCCAGAGAAACATGGAAAGCTTACTGAAGTCAGTCCCGCACACCATAGTCTTCCAGGACGACATCTTGGTCACAGGTCGGAACACAGTCGAGGCATCTGCAGAATCTGGAGGAGGTTCTTAGTCGACTCAACTGCGTGGGGCTCAGGTTAAATTGCTCGAAGTGCGTTTTCCTGGCCACTGAAGTGGAGTTCCTGAGAAGGAGGATTGCGGCGGACGGCATTAGGCCCACCAGCGCGAAGACGGAGGCAATCGAGAACGCACCGAGGCCACAGAACGTGACGGAGCTGCGGTCGTTTCTGGGACTCTTGAACTACTTTGGTAACTTCTCACCGGGTCTCAGCACACTGTTAGAACCACTGCATGTCTTACTACGAAAAGGGGATGAATGGGTTTGGGGCAAAAGCCAAGAAAATGCCTTTGTAAAAGCGAGAAAATTGTTATGCTCAAACAAATTGCTTGTGTTGTATGATCCATGTTAGCGTTTGGTACGAGCATGTGATGCGTCGTCATATGGCGTTGGGTGTGTATTGCAACAAGCTAATGATTTCGGGAAACTGCAACCGGTTGCTTATGCATCCAGGAGTCTGTCTAAGGCTGAGAGAGCCTACAGCATGTTTGAAAAAGAAGCGTTAGTGTGTGTCTATGGGGTAAAGAAAATGCATCAATACCTGTTTGGGCTAAAATTCGAATTGGAAATTGACCATAAGCCACTTATATCCCTGTTCTCCGAGAGTAAAGGGATAAATACCAACACATCGGCCCGCATCCAGAGACAGATGCTCATGTTGTCCGCATACAACTACGCCATCCACCACAGGCCAGGCACAGAAAACTGCGCCGATGCTCTCAGTAGGCTGCCATTGCCCACCACGGGGGTGGAAACGGTGCAGCCCGCAGATCTAGCCATGGTTATGGAAGCATTTGAGAGTGAGCAATCACCCGTCACTGCCCGGCAGATCAAAACCTGGACAAGCCAGGACCCCTTATTATCTCTAGTCAAAAGCTGTGTGCTTCATGGGAGCTGGTCCATGTCCCAGTGGAAATGCAGGAAGAGATAAAGCCGTTCCAGCGGCGCAAAGATGAAATGTCTTTACAGGCAGACTGCCTTCTGTGGGGCAATCGAGTAGTGGTCCCCAAGAAGGGCAGAGACACCTTCATCAATGACCTCCACAGTACCCACCCAGGCATCGTAATGATGAAAGCGATAGCCAGATCCCACCTGTGCTGACCCGATATTGATGCAGACTTAGAGTCCTGCATTCACAGATGTAATACATGCTCGCAGTTAAGCAATGTACCCAGGGAGGCGCTGCTAAGTTTATGGTCTTGGCCCTCCAAACCGTGGTCTAGGGTACACGTCGACTATGCAGGCCCGTTCTTGGGTAAAATGTTCCTTGTGGTTGTAGATGCGTATTCCAAGTGGATTGAATGTGAGATAATGCCGGCTAGCACGTCCGCTGCCACTACTGAAAGCCTGCGGGCCATGTTTGACACACACGGCTTACCCGATGTCCTGGTGAGCGACAACGGGCCATGTTTTACCAGTGCTGAGTTCAAAGAATTCATGACCCGTAACGGGATCAAACATGTCACATCTGCCCCGTTTAAACCAGTGTCCAATGATCAGGCAGAGAGAGCAGTGCAAACCATCAAGCAAGGCTTGAAGAGGGTAACTGAAGGCTCACTGCAGACTCGCCTATCCCGAGTCCTGCTTAGCTACCGCACGAGACCCCACTCACTCACTGGGATCCCACCTGCTGAACTGCTCATGAAAAGAGCACTTAAGACAAGGCTCTCGTTAGTTCACCCTGATCTACATGAACAGGTGGAGAGCAGGCGGCTTCAACAAAGTGCATATCATGATAGCGCAAATGTGTTACGCGAGATTGAAGTCAATGATCCTGTATTTGTATTAAATTATGAACAAGGTCCCAAGTGGCTTCCCGGCACTGTCATGACCAAAGAGGGAAGCAGGGTGTTTCGGGTCAAACTTTCAAATGGACTCATTCACTAGAAACACTTGGACCAAATCAAACTCAGATTCACGGACTATCCTGAGCAACCCACCTTGGACCCTACCTTTTTTGATCCCCCAACACACACACCAGTGGCAACCGGCACCACGGTTCACCACGAAGCAGAACCCATCATCCACAGCAGCCCTGCAGGGCCCAACACACCAGGCAGCCCAACAAGGCCAGCTGCACAGCAGCCCAGCGAGGGCCCAACAAATGATTCAACAACACCAGCATTCACACCGAGACGATCAACCAGGGCAAGAAGGGCCCCAGATCGACTCACATTGCAAATAGTTACACTATTGATTTTGGGGGGGGGGTTGTTATATATGTGGACTTGTATTTACTCTGTACAGCCACCAGAGGGCTCATCCCCTGGAGTCCCAAGGGATCCCATAATCCCTTGGGAGCTTAGGTATTTAAGGAGGTTTCACAGTTTGGAGAGGCACTCTGGAGACCTGCAATAAAAAACTACGGTCGCACTTTACTTTGAGCTCACAGTGTTCAGTCTGACTCTTTCTCCATACACAACAGGTAACTATAAACTCTATCAAAAAATGGCTCAGACTCTAAACCAACAGACAAAGATCGATGGAAATAGAGAGAAAGAGTAAAAAGACAGAAAGCCAACAATACTCTTCACCTCTTCCTGGAGTTTAAATGATTCTGAATACTGAGTGTTAACCCATTAACACACTCCCTGTGTATCAGTCGTTAGCAAATGTGACCCAGCCTGTTATATATTTAGAGTTTTACACAAGACATTCTCCTCAGGCTTAGTGTCAGTGAGCCACTTCTTCAATCAGACTTCACGATCCCTGTGGCCCGAGAGCCTGTCACCGTACTACAGCGCACTGGGGCATATCACCAGCAGTTACCCAATCCTCTACACTTGGTCAGGTGGGTAACTATACACTCTATCAAACCATAGCTCAGACAGTAAACCAACAGACAAACTTATTTAATGTTAAACAGGTAAGCGAACAGCACCCACTGCCCACGGGGTATTTATATTAGTTACTAACTATACTGTTCTCCTTAAAATGCCCACATACATTCTCAACATAGACCACTCCCTTCAAACACAACCCTCGACGTCGGTTTGGCACCCTTTCTTTGAGTTTACTTACATATTTTTAAATAACTCCCTCTCTTGAATAAGGCTGATGTCCCCAGGCGCACACTCCCAGACATGGTAACTGCGATGTCCCTTGGCAACCTTCGAGCCACTCTCAGAGCTGCTCCATGCACGTTCCTCCCCATCTAGGTTAGACAGTCAGACCTGGCTGCCCGTGTGGTGAATGCCCATGTGGTGAATGCCCGTGTGGTGAATGCCCGTGTGGTGAATGCCCATGTGGTGAATGCCCGTGTGGTGAATGCCCGTGGTGAATGCCCGTGTGGTGAATGCCCGTGTGGTGAATGCCCGTGGGTGAATGCCCGTGGTGAATGCCCGTGTGGTGAATGCCCGTGTGGTGAATGCCCGTGGGTGAATGCCCGTGTGGTGAATGCCGCGTGGTGAATGCCGTGTGGTGAATGCCCGTGTGGTGAATGCCCGTGGGTGAATGCCCGTGTGGTGAATGAGCGTGTGGTGAATGCCCACGTGGTGAATGCCCGTGTGGTGAATGCCCGTGGGTGAATGCCCGTGTGGTGGATGCCCGTGTGGTGAATGAGCGTGTGGTGAATGCCGCGTGGTGAATGCCCGTGTGGTGAATGCCCGTGTGGTGAATGCCGTGTGGTGAATGCCCGTGGTGAATGCCGTGTGGTGAATGCCCGTGGTGAATGCGTGTGGTGAATGCCCGTGGTGAATGCCCGTGTGGTGAATGCCCGTGTGGTGAATGCGTGTGGTGAATGCGTGTGGTGAATGCCCGTGTGGTGAATGCCGTGTGGTGAATGCCCGTGTGGTGAATGCGTGTGGTGAATGCGTGTGGTGAATGCCCGTGTGGTGAATGCCGTGTGGTGAATGCCCGTGTGGTGAATGCCCGTGTAGTGAATGCCTGTGTAGTGAATGCCCGTGGTGAATGCCTGTGGTGAATGCCGTGTGGTGAATGCCCGTGTGGTGAATGCCCGTGTAGTGAATGCCTGTGTAGTGAATGCCCGTGGTGAATGCCTGTGGTGAATGCCCGTGTGGTGAATGCCTGTGGTGAATGCCCGTGGTGAATGCCCGTGTGGTGAATGCCCGTGGTGAATGCCCGTGTGGTGAATGCCCGTGTGGTGAATGCCGTGTGGTGAATGCCTGTGTGGTGAATCATCATCATAGGCAGTCCCTCGGAATCGAGGAAGACTTGCTTCCACTCTAAAAATGAGTCCTTACGTGGCTGAACAGTCCAATACGGGAATTACAGTCCCTGCCACAGGTGGGACAGATAGTCGTTGAGGGAAGGGGAGGGTGGGACAGGTTTGCCGCACGCTCCTTCCATTGCCTGCGCTTAGTTTCTGCATGCTCTCGGCGACGAGACTCGAGGTGCTCAGCGCCCTCCCGGATGCACTTCCTCCACTTAGGGCGGTCTTTGGCCAGGGACTCCCAGGTGTCGGTGGGGATGTTGCACTTTATCAGGGAGGCTTTGAGGGTGTCCCTGTAACGTTTCCTCTGCCCACCTTTGGCTCATTTGCCGTGAAGGAGTTCTGAATAGAGCGCTTGCTTTGGGAGTCTCGTGTCTGGCATGCGGACAATGTGACCCGCCCAGCGGAGCTGATGGAGTGTGGTCAGTGCTTCAATGCTGGGGATGTTGGCCTGGTCGAGGGCGCTAACTTGTGGTGGCTGCACACCGCTCCTGCCACTTGGCTCGCACCGGCCGCCACTCATTTGCTTACTCTTGGACGAGAAGCCCCCGCTGACCACGACGCCCTGCGTGGTCGCCGACCCGTGCAATGGCCAATCACAGACCCAGTCCAGGAGCTTGGTCCATTCACAGACCAGTGTTGAAGAGCATGGTCCAATCACAGACCAGTGTCCAGGAGCTTGGTCCAATCACAGACCAGTGTCCAGGAGCTTGGTCCAATCACAGACCAGTGTCCAGGAGCTTGGTCCAATCACAGACCATGTGAGGGGGGCCATGTGGCCAAATCCTGCTCCCATTTCTGATCTTTATATCAGAGACATCTGATCAGCCTAGTGCTGCTGATGAGAGCTCGTGCAATACTACACACGGCCCAGGTCCCGAAACCGTTTAAAATTGCCTGTTACAAAGGGTAAAATAAAACCCTACCACAATTACACCCCAAAGAAACCTTGTACTGGGCTTCCCCTCCCAGTCCCTGTCAATGCCCACCTGTAACTCGCCCCACCATATTTAAAGCAGTCCATCTGAAGCACCAAATGGGGCAGTCCGTGCCCACATGCAGCAAGACCTGGACAACATTCAGGCTTGGGCTGATAAGTGGCAAGTAACATTCACACCACACAAGTGCCACGCAATGACCATCTCCAACAAGCGAGAGTCTAACCACCGCCCCTTGACATTCAACGGCATTACCATCACCGAATCCCCCACCATCAACATCCTGGGGGTCACCATTGACCAGAAACTTAACTGGACCAGCCACATAAATACTGTGGTAACAAGAGCGGGTCAGAGGCTGGGTATTCTGCGGTGAGTGTCTCACCTCCTGACACCCCAAAGCCTTTCCACCATCTACAAGACACAAGTCAGGAGTGTGATGGAATACTCTCCACTTGCCTGGATGGTGCAGCTCCAACAACACTCGAGAAGTTCGACACCATCCAGGACAAAGCAGCCGCTTGATCGACCCCCCATCCACCACCTTCAACACTCACTCCCTCCACCACCGGCGCCCCCTGGCTGCAGTGTGCACCATCTACAAGATGCACTGCAGCAACTCGCCAAGGCTTCTTCAGCAGCACCTCCCAAACCCGCGACCTCTGCCCCCTAGAAGGACAAGGGCAGCAGGCGCATGGGAACACCACCACCTCCACGTTCCCCTCCCAGTCACACACCGTCCTGACTGGGAAATATATCGGCCGTTCCTTCATCGTCGCTGGGTCACAATCCTGGAACTCCCTCCCTAACAGCACTGTGGGAGCACCTTCACCACACGGACTGCAGCGGTTCAAGAAGGCGGCTCACCACCACCTTCTCAAGGGGCAATTAGGGATGGGCAATAAATGTGTGTGTGTGCGTGTGGCATTGCCAGCGATGCCCATATCCGATGAACGAACCCTGTGTACCCTGTGCTAACCCTGTGCTAACCCTGTGCACCCTGTGCTAACCCTGTGCATCCTGTGCTAACCCTGTGCTAACCCTGTGCACCCTGTGCTAACCCTGTGCTAACCCTGTGCTAACCCTGTGCACCCTGTGCTAACCCTGTGCTAACCCTGTGCACCCTGTGCTAATCCTGTGCTAACCCTGTGCTAATCCTGTGCTAACCCTGGACACCCTGTGCTAACCCTGTGCTAACCCTGTGCTAACCCTGTGCACCCTGTGCTAACCCTGTGCTAACCCTGTGCTAACCCTGTGCACCCTGTGCTAACCCTGTGCTAATCCTGTGCACCCTGTGCTAACCCTGTGCACCCTGTGCTAACCCTGTGCACCCTGTGCTAACCCTGGACACCATGTGCTAACCCTGGACACCCTGTGCACCCTGTGCTAACCCTGGACACCCTGTGCACCCTGTGCTAACCCTGTGCCAACCCTGTGCACCCTGTGCACCCTGTGCTAACCCTGTGCACCCTGTGCTAACCCTGGACACCCTGTGCACCCTGTGCTAACCCTGGACACCCTGTGCACCCTGTGCTAACCCTGTGCCAACCCTGTGCACCCTGTGCACCCTGTGCTAACCCTGTGCACCCTGTGCTAACCCTGGACACCCTGTGCACCCTGTGCTAACCCTGTGCACCCTGTGCCAACCCTGTGCACCCTGTGCTAACCCTGTGCACCCTGTGCTAACCCTGTGCACCCTGTGCCAACCCTGTGCACCCTGTGCCAACCCTGTGCACCAAGGGAGAAAGGGATAGGCTGAGTAATTACAGGCCTGTCAGTCTAACCTCAGTGGTGGGAAAATGATTGGAAAAAATCCTGAAAGACAGGATAAATCTACATTTGGAAAGACGAGGATATGTTAAGGGAAGATCGTGATTGACTAACCTGATTGAATTTTTTGAGGAGGTAACCAGAAGGGTTGATGAGGGCAGTGTGTATGATGTAATGTATATGGACTTTATCAAGGCTTTTGATTAAGGTCCCACATGGTAGACTGGTCATGAAGGTTAAAGCCCCTGGGATACAGAGCAAAGTGGCAAGTTGGATCCAAAATTGACTTAGAGGTAGGAAGCAAAGGGTAATGATTGATGGATGTTTTTGTGACTGGAAGGATGTTTCCAGTGGGATTCTGCAGGGCTCAGTACTGGGTCCCTTGCTTTTTGAGGTATATATCAACGATTTAGATTTGAATATAGGGAGTATGATTAAGAAGTTTGTGGTTGATAATGAAGAGGAACGTCATGGACTGCAGTGTCGACATCTCGACCTCCGAAAAGAATGACTCCGACACTTACAGCTCCGGTAGAAGTTTCCTTTTTAATTTACTTGCTCGCAAGGGGTAGGTCACACTCAGTCAAGGGCTAAGTGAACACCTCCGAAATGGTTCAGTTTAACAAGATATTTATACAGTAAAACCAAAGTTCTGGCCTCTCCCTGTGTATTGCTCTGTCTCACAGTCAGTGAATACAGATAAATAGTTAATTACTATATCCTGGTCCTGACATGGTATCCCGATATTTCCTTTTGTCAGGGTTATCAGAAAGCCAAACGGCCATTACTCCATGAGTCATAGGTAATGGGCTATCACCTGTCTTGTATTGTGTCAGGATTGTTTCAATTTCCTGGTCAGTTTATCTGTTTGCATCAAATGGATGAGGTCTCGGAAAAAGATAATGGCTAGAAGATAAGGGTGGGGTGACATGGAACTCCTGTAGTGTAGACAATAGGAGAGCACCATGGGGGGGGTTACTTGTCTCAGCATGACTTGTCTCCTAGCTGTCTGATGGCCATCAGCCATCTCACAGCAGGTTTAGCTGTTTATGCAAGCTGACTGCTAAAATGCAGAAAGTTCTGGAAGGGCCAGGACTCCATTTTAATCAAAAGGCACACAAATACCGTATGGTATCGGCTTAGATAAAAATACATTTCCACAGCAGGAGGATATCAATCTACTGGTCAGGTGGGCAGAGCAGTGGCAAATGGAATTTAATTCAGAGAAGTGTGAGGTGATGCACTTTGGGAGGGCTAATAAGGAAAGTGTATACACATTAAGCTGTAGGCCACTTAATAGTGTAGATGAACAAAGGGACCTTGGAGTGCTTGTCCACAGATCCCTGAAAGTAGCAGGCCAGGTGGTTAAGAAGGCATACAGAATGCTTGCCTTTATTGGCCGAGGCATAGTATACAAGAGCAGGGAGGTTATGCTTAAATTGTATAATAGTCTGGTTAGGCCACAGCTGGAGTACTGCGTGCAGTTCTGGTCGCCGTATTATAGGAAGGACGTGAATGCACTAGAGAGGGTGCAGAGGAGATTTACTAGGATGCTGCCTGGAATGGAGAATCTTAGTTATGAGGACAGATTGGATAGGCTGGGTTTATTCTCATTGGAACAGAGGAGGTTGAGAGGAGACCTCATTGAGGAGTACAAAATATTGAGGGGCCTGGACATAGTGGATAGTAAGGGTCTATTTCCATTGGTGGAGGGGTCCAATACGAGGAGGCATAGTTTTAAGGTGGTTGGTGGAAGGTTTAGAGGGGATTTGAGGGGGGGCTTCTTTACGCAGAGGGTTGTGGGGATCTGGAACTCGCTGCCTGGAAGTGTGGTGGATGCAGAAACCCTCACCACTTTTAAGAGATGGTTGGATGGGCACTTAAAGTGCAGTAACCTGCAGGGTTACGGACCTAGAGCTGGTAATTGGGATTAGACTGGATGACCTTCTGTTGGACGGAGCAGATATAATGGTAAGTACTGCAGGAATAGAATACGGCCAGGGTGATCTCCTGGACTAGTTTCGACCTCCTTCTGTGTTGTAAATTTCTATGTTTCTAAAAGTTAAGTGCGCCTGCGGGAAGAAGAAACCGTGAATTCAGGGCCAACATTGAATCTGCTTCCACCACCTTTTCACGCAGCGGGTTCCAGATCATAGCAACCTGCTCCGTAAATACATTCTCATCCTCCCACTGCTTATTTTTCCAATAGTCTCATTGCTGTTTGTACCTGTCCTGGGAGTGTGTGATGGGACAGTGTAGAGGGAGCTTTACTCTGTATCTAACCCGTGCTGTACCTGCCCTGGGAGTGTTTGATGGGACAGTGTAGAGGGAGCTTTACTCTGTATCTAACCCCCTGTACCTGCCCTGGGAGTGTTTGATGGGATAATGTAGAGGGAGCTTTACTCTGTATCTAACCCGTGCTGTATCTGCCCTGGGAGTGTTTGATGGGACAGTGTAGAGGGAGCTTTACTCTGTATCTAACCCCCTGTACCTGCCCTGGGAGTGTTTGATGGGACAGTGTAGAGGGAGCTTTACTCTGTATCTAACCCGTGCTGTATCTGCCCTGGGAGTGTTTGATGGGACAGTGTAGAGGGAGCACTCTCCCAGGAGCAGTGTGGGATGCTGTCTAGTCGTGAATCGCCAGACCTGCTGAATGTGGGACAGGCCGGACGGACTAGCTGGTTGTATCTTCCTGCGGGGCAATTCCCTATGTTCGCATTAACAAAATCTGTCGCGGGTTAGAGGGTCAGACTGCGAGTCGTTTAATCCTCTGCAGGTGTCCAGGAGCACTGACCAATCATAGCCCAGTGTCCAGGAGCTCTGACCAATCCCAGACCAGTGTCCAGGAGCTCTGACCAATCCCAGACCAGTGTCCAGGAACATTAACCAATCATAGACCAGTGTCCAGGAGCATGGACCAATCCCAGACCAGTGTCCAGGAGCCATAGGAGCGGGAGTGGGAAGAGCCATAGGAGCGGGAGTGGGAGCGGGAGTGGGAGGAGCCAGGCACAGATAAAGGGGCCCGAGAATTGGAGGAGCCACAGGAGCGGGAGTGGGAGGAGCCACAGGAGCGGGAGTGGGAGGAGCCAGGCACAGATAAAGGGGCCCGAGAATTGGAGGAGCCACAGGAGCGGGAGTGGGAAGAGCCATAGGAGCGGGAGTGGGAGCGGGAGTGGGAGGAGCCGCTGGTGCAGGGAAAAAAATGTTTTAAATCAAAATCGAAGTGTGACATCACAGCCAAGCTGGTAAGTGATTGGCTGGTGGATTGGTGAGTATTTTTCTTTTTCTTTTAAGTGGGAAACCTTTGGCATTGTTGTAAGTAGGATCTGCCAGTAAATATATGTGATCTTTATTATCCAAGGCGAGCCAGTTAATTAAATCAGCTGATCGCTGAGTAGTTGCTGGGTGTGTTTTGCTAAGGTTTAAAGTTTATTTCTGCTCGATAGTTCTGAGTGTAACTAGAGGGATGGCAGGATAGCTCAGTCCGTGGACTGTACATTCTGTGGTCTGTGGGATAGCTCAGTCCGTGGACTGTACATCCTGTGGCCTGTGGGATAACTCAGTCCATGGACTGTACATCCTGTGGCCTGTGGGACAGCTCAGTCCGTGGACTGTACATCCTGTGGCCTGTGGGACAGCTCAGTCCGTGGACTGTACATCCTGTGGCCTGTGGGACAGCTCAGTCCATGGACTGTACATCCTGTGGCCTGTGGGACAGCTCAGTCTGTGGACTGCACATCCTGTGGTCTGTGGGACAGCTCAGTCCATGGACTGCACATCCTGTG
The DNA here is from genome assembly GCF_044704955.1 of Pristiophorus japonicus. Taxonomy (NCBI): domain Eukaryota; kingdom Metazoa; phylum Chordata; class Chondrichthyes; family Pristiophoridae; genus Pristiophorus; species Pristiophorus japonicus. Next base: position 314,132,069 of record NC_091980.1, on the reverse strand, counting down.
GTCTGTGGGACAGCTCAGTCCGTGGACTGTACATCCTGTGGCCTGTGGGACAGCTCAGTCCGTGGACTGTACATCCTGTGGCCTGTGGGACAGCTCAGTCCGTGGACTGTACATCCTGTGGTCTGTGGGACAGCTCAGTCCATGGACTGTACATCCTGTGGTCTGTGGGACAGCTCAGTCCATGGACTGTACATCCTGTGGTCTGTGGGACAGCTCAGTCCATGGACTGCACATCCTGTGGTCTGTGGGACAGCTCAGTCCATGGACTGCACATCCTGTGGTCTGTGGGACAGCTCAGTCCGTGGACTGTACATCCTGTGGTCTGTGGGACAGCTCAGTCCGTGGACTGCACATCCTGTGGTCTGTGGGACAGCTCAGTCCGTGGACTGCACATCCTGTGGCCTGTGGGACAGCTCAGTCCATGGACTGCACATCCTGTGGTCTGTGGGACAGCTCAGTCCGTGGACTGCACATCCTGTGGCCTGTGGGACAGCTCAGTCCATGGACTGCACATCCTGTGGCCTGTGGGACAGCTCAGTCCGTGGACTGTACATCCTGTGGTCTGTGGGACAGCTCAGTCCGTGGACTGCACATCCTGTGGTCTGTGGGACAGCTCAGTCCGTGGACTGCACATCCTGTGGCCTGTGGGACAGCTCAGTCCGTGGACTGCACATCCTGTGGTCTGTGGGACAGCTCAGTCCGTGGACTGCACATCCTGTGGTCTGTGGGACAGCTCAGTCCATGGACTGCACATCCTGTGGTCTGTGGGACAGCTCAGTCCGTGGACTGTACATCCTGTGGTCTGTGGGACAGCTCAGTCCGTGGACTGTACATCCTGTGGTCTGTGGGAAATCCTGGACACTTCGTGCAGCCGGGGCGAGCAGTGTGCAGGAGGTGTCTCCAGCTGCACCAACTCGAGCTCCGTGTTTGGAGCTTGAGTGGCGGCTGGAGTCACTGCGGTGCATCCATGAAACTGAGAGTTACGTGGATAGCACGTTTCTAGAGGTGGTCACCCCACAGCTTAAGAGTGTACAGGCAGAGAGGGAGTGGGTGACCACCAGGCAGAAGAGGACCACCAGGCAGGTAGTGCAGGAGTCCCTGAGTCCATCTCGCTCGCCAACCGCTATTCTCTTCAGAGTACGGGTGGGGGCGATGGTGCCTCTGGGGAGTGCAGCCAGAGCCAAGTCCACGGCACCACGGGTGGCTCAGCTGCACAGAGGGGGAGGATGAAGAATGGAAGACCTATCGTGGTAAGGGATTCGATAGGCAGGGGAACAGACAGACGTTTCTGCGGCCACAGATGTGACTCCAGGATGGTATGTTGTCTCTCTGGTGCCAGGGTCAAGGATGTCACTGAGCGGCTGCAGGGCATTCTGGGGGGAGAGGGTGAACAGCCAGAGGTCATAGTCCATATCGGGACCAATGACATAGGTAGGAAGAGGGATGAGGTCCTGCAGGCAGAGTTTAGGGAACTAGGAGCGAGATTAAAAAGCAGGACCTCAAAGGTAGTAATCTCCAGATTGCTCCCAGTGCCTCGAGCTAGTGAGTACAGAGATAGGAGGATAGAGCAGATGAATGCGTGGCTGGAGAGATGATGCAGGAGGGAGGGCTTTAGTTTCCTGAGGTATTGGGACCGTTTCTGGGGGAGGTGAGACCTGTACAAGCCAGACGGGCTGCACCTCAACAGAGCCGGGACCAATATCCTCGCAGGGGGGGTGGGGGGTTGCTAGTGCTGTTGGGGAGGGTTTAAACTAGCTCGGCAGGGGGATGGGAACCTGAGAGTAGATTCAGTAGGGAGGGGAGAAAAGCTGGAATTAGAAAGCAAAAGTAAAGAAAGTGAGTTTGAAGGAGAGAGGAAACAAGCAGGAAAAGGGTAAAAAAACAAATTTAAAGGCACTTTGTCTAAAAGTACACAGCATTTGTAACAAAATAGATGAGTTGATGGCACAAATTGAGACAAATGGGTATGATCTGATGGCCATTACAGAGATGTGGTTGCAAGGTGACCAGGACTGGGAATTAAATATTCAGGGGTATTTGACAATCCGGAAGGATAGACAAAAAGGAAAAGGAGGTGGGGTAGCTCTATTGATAAAGGATGGAATCACTGCAATAGTAAGAACGATATTGGCTCCAATGATAAGGGTGTTGAAACAGTTTGGGTGGAGATAAGGAACAATAAGGGGAAAAAGTCACTGGTGGGCGTAGTCTATAGGCCCCCTAACAGTCGCAACTCTGTTGGTCGGAGTATAAACCAGGAAATAGTAGGGGCTTGTAAAAAGGGAACAGCAATAATCATGAGTGATTTTAACATCATCACAGGCAGTCCCTCGGAATCGAGGAAGACTTGCTTCCACTCCCAAAGTGAGTTCTTTGATGGTCGATACGAGAGCCACAGACCCTGTTACAGGTGGGACAGACATTCGTCGAGTGAAGGGGTGGGTGGGGCTGGTTTGCCGCGGGCTCCTTCCGCTGCCTGCGTATGGCCTCTTCATGCTCTTTGCATGAGTGATTTTAACCTCCCTATTGATTGCACAAATCAAATTAGTCAGGGTAGACTTGAGGAGGAGTTCATAGAGTGCATAAGGAACGGGTTCCTTGAACAGAATGTAACGGAACCAACCAGGGGGCAGACTTTCTTAGATCTGGTCCTGTGTAATGAGACAGGATTAATAAACAATCTCCTAGTAAAGGATCCCCTTGGAATGAGTGATCATAACATGGTTGAATTTCAAATTCAGATGGAGGGTGAGAAAGTCGAGGAACCAACTAGGGGGGAGGCCATCTTAGACTGGGTGTTGTGTAATGAGAGAGGATTAATTAGAAATCTCGTTGTGCGAGGCCCCTTGGGGAAGAGTGACCATAATATGGTGGAATTCTGCATTAGGATGGAGAATGAAACAGTTAATTCAGAGACCATGGTCCAGAACTTAAAGAAGGCGAACTTTGAAGGTATGAGGCGTGAATTGGCTAGGATAGATTGGCGAATGATACTTAAGGGGTTGACTGTGGATGGGCAATGGCAGACATTTAGATACCCCGTGGAGGAACTACAACAATTGTACATTCCTGTCTGGCGTAAAAATAAAAAAGGGAAGGTGGCTCAACCGTGGCTATCAAGGGAAATCAGGGATAGCATTAAAGCCAAGGAAGTGGCATAAGAATTGGCCAGAAATAGCAGCGAACCCGGGGACTGGGAGAAATTTAGAACTCAGCAAGGAGGACAAAGGGTTTGATTAGGGCAGGGAAAATGGAGTTCGAGAAGAAGCTTGCAGGGAACATTAAGATGGATTGCAAAAGTTTCTATAGATATGTAAAGAGAAAAAGGTTAGTAAAGACAAACGTAGTTCCCCTGCAGTCAGAATCAGGGGAAGTCATAACGGGGAACAAAGAAATGGCGGACCAATTGAACAAGTACTTTGGTTCGGTATTCACTGAGGAGGACACAAACAACCTTCCGGATATAAAAGGGGTCGGAGGGTCTAGTAAGGAGGAGGAACTGAGGGAAATCATTATTAGTCGGGAAATTGTGTTGGGGAAATTGATGGGATTGAAGGCCGATAAATCCCCAGGGCCTGATGGACTGCATCCCAGAGTACTTAAGGAGGTGGCCTTGGAAATAGTGGATGCATTGACAGTCATTTTCCAACATTCCATTGACTCTGGATCAGTTCCTATCGAGTGGAGGGTAGCCAATGTAACCCCACTTTTTAAAAAAGGAGGGAGAGAGAAAACAGGGAATTATAGACCGGTCAGCCTGACATCGGTAGTGGGTCAAATGATGGAATCAATTATTAAGGATGTCATAGCAGTGCATTTGGAAAGAGGTAATATGACAGGTCCAAGTCAGCATGGATTTGTGAAAGGGAAATCATGCTTGACAAATCTTCTGGAATTTTTTGAGGATGTTTCCAGTAGAGTAGACAAGGGAGAACCAGTTGATGTGGTATATTTGGACTTACAGAAGGCTTTCGACAAGGTCCCACACAAGAGATTAATGTGCAAAGTTAAAGCACATGGGGTTGGGGGTAGTGTGCTGACATGGATTGAGAACTGGTTGTCAGACAGGAAGCAAAGAGTAGGAGTAAATGGGAACTTTTCAGAATGGCAGGCAGTGACTAGTGGGGTACCGCAAGGTTCTGTGCTGGGGCCCCAGCTGTTTACACTGTACATTAATGATTTAGACGAGGGGACTAAATGTAGTATCTCCAAATTTGCGGATGACACTAAGTTGGGTGGCAGTGTGAGCTGTGAGGAGGATGCTATGAGGCTGCAGAGCGACTTGGATAGGTTAGGTGAGTGGGCAAATGCATGGCAGATGAAGTATAATGTGGATAAATGTGAGGTTATCCACTTTGGTGGTAAAAACAGAGAGACAGACTATTATCTGAATGGTGACAGATTAGGAAAAGGGGAGGTGCAAAGAGACCTGGGTGTCATGGTACATCAGTCATTGAAGGTTGGCATGCAGGTACAACAGGCGGTTAAGAAAGCAAATGGCATGTTAGCCTTCATAGCGAGGGGATTTGAGTACAGGGGCAGGGAGGTGTTGCTACAATTGTACAGGGCCTTGGTGAGGCCACACCTGGAGTATTGTGTACAGTTTTGGTCTCCTAACCTGAGGAAGGACATTCTTGCTATTGAGGGAGTGCAGCGAAGGTTCACCAGACTGATTCCCGGGATCGCGGGACTGACCTATCAAGAAAGACTGGATCAACTGGGCTTGTATTCACTGGAGTTCAGAAGAATGAGAGGGGACCTCATAGAAACGTTTAAAATTCTGACGGGGTTAGACAGGTTAGATGCAGGAAGAATGTTCCCAATGTTGGGGAAGTCCAGAACCAGGGGACACAGTCTAAGGATAAGGGGGAAGCCATTTAGGACCGAGATGAGGAGGAATTTCTTCATCCAGAGAGTGGTGAACCTGTGGAATTCTCTACCACAGAAGGTTGTTGAGGCCAATTCACTAAATATATTCAAAAAGGAGTTAGATGAAGTCCTTACTACTAGGGGAATCAAGGGGTATGGTGAGAAAGCAGGAATGGGGTACTGATGTTGCATGTTCAGCCATGAACTCATTGAATGGCGGTGCAGACTAGAAGGGCCAAATGGCCTACTCCTGCACCTATTTTCTATGTTTCTTTGTTTCTAACCAGCGTACTAAGTTTAAATAAAGGAGACTATGAAGGTATGAGGGCAGAGTTGGGTAAAGTGGACCGGGAAAATAGATTAAAGTGTAGGACGGTTGATGAACAGTGGTGTACATTTAAGGAGATATTTCACAACTCTCAAGAAAAATATATTCCAGTGAGGAGGAAAGGATGCAAGAGAAAAGATAGCCATCTGTGGCTAACTAAAGAAACTAAGAACAGTATCCAATTAAAAACATAGAAACATAGAAAATAGGTGCAGGAGTAGGCCATTCGGCCCTTCGAGCCTGCACCGCCATTCAATAAGATCATGGCTGATCATTCAACTTCAGTACCACATTCCTGCTTTCTCTCCATACCCCTTGATCCCTTTAGCCATTAGGACCACATCTAACTCCCTTTTGAATATATCTAACGAACTGGCCTCAACAACTTTCTGTGGTAGAGAATTCCACAGGTTCACAATTCACTGAGTGAAAAAGTTTCTCCTCATCTCAGTCCTAAATGGCCTACCCCTTATCCTTAGACTGTGACCCCTGGTTCTGGACTTCCCCAACATCGGGAACATTCTTCCTGCATCTAACCTGTCCAATCCCGTCAGAATTTTATATGTTTCCATGAGATCCTCTCTCATCAGTAGTAGTGATGTTGGGGAGAGCATCAAACAGGAAATTAGGGGTGCATGCAATAAAGGTGCAGCAGTTATAATGGGTGACTTTAATATGCACATAGATTGGGCTAACCAAACTGGAAGCAATAGAGTGGAGGAGTATTTCCTGGAGTGCATAAGGGATGGTTTTCGAGACCAATATGTCGAGGAACCAACTAGGGGGGAGGCCATCTTAGACTAGGTGTTGTGTAATGAGAGAGGATTAATTAGCAATCTCGTTGTGCGAGGCCCCTTAGGGAAGAGTGACCATAATATGGTGGAATTCTACATTAGGATGGAGAATGAAACAGTTAATTCAGAGACCATGGTCCAGAACTTAAAGAAGGCGAACTTTGAAGGTAAAGGCATGAATTGGCTCAGATAGATTGGCGAATGATACTTAAGGGGTTGACTGTGGATGGGCAATGGCAGACATTTAGATACCCCGTGGATGAACTACAACAATTGTACATTCCTGTCTGCCGTAAAAATAAAAAAGGGAAGGTGGTTCAACCGTGGCTATCAAGGGAAATCAGGGATAGTATTAAAGCCAAGGAAGTGGCATACAAATTGGCCAGAAATAGCAGCGAACCCGGGGACTGGGAGAAATTTAGAACTCAGCAGAGGAGGACAAAGGGTTTGATTAGGGCAGGGAAAATGGAGTACGAGAAGAAGCTTGCAGGGAACATTAAGACGGATTGCAAAAGTTTCTACAGATTTGTAAAGAGAAAAAGGTTAGCAAAGACAAACGTAGGTCCCCTGCAGTCAGAATCAGGGGAAGTCATAACAGGGAACAAAGAAATGGCAGACCAATTGAACAAGTACTTTGGTTCGGTATTCATAAGGAGGACACAAACAACCTTCCGGATATAAAAGGGGTCAGAGGGTCCAGTAAGAAGGAGGAACTGAGAGAAATCCTTATTAGTCGGGAAATTGTGTTGGGGAAATTGATGGGATTGAAGGCCGATAAATCCCCAGGGCCTGATGGACTGCATCCCAGAGTACTTAAGGAGGTGGCCTTGGAAATAGCGGATGCATTGACAGTCATTTTCCAACATTCCATTGACTCTGGATCAGTTCCTATCGAGTGGAGGGTAGCCAATGTAACCCCACTTTTTAAAAAAGGAGGGAGAGAGAAAACAGGGAATTATAGACCGGTCAGCCTGACATCGGTAGTGGGTCAAATGATGGAATCAATTATTAAGGATGTCATAGCAGTGCATTTGGAAAGAGGTGACATGATAGGTCCAAGTCAGCATGGATTTGTGAAAGGGAAATCATGCTTGACAAATCTTCTGGAATTTTTTGAGGATGTTTCCAGTAGAGTGGACAAGGGAGAACCAGTTGATGTGGTATATTTGGACTTTCAGAAGGCTTTCGACAAGGTCCCACACAAGAGATTAATGTGCAAAGTTAAAGCACATAGGATTGGGGGTAGTGTGCTGACATGGATTGAGAACTGGTTGTCAGACAGGAAGCAAAGAGTAGGAGTAAATGGGGACTTTTCAGAATGGCAGGCAGTGACTAGTGGGGTACCGCAAGGTTCTGTGCTGGGGCCCCAGCTGTTTACACTGTACATTAATGATTTAGACGAGGGGATTAAATGTAGTATCTCCAAATTTGCGGATGACACTAAGTTGGGTGGCAGTGTGAGCTGCGAGGAGGATGCTATGAGGCTGCAGAGTGACTTGGATAGGTTAGGTGATTGGGCAAATGCATGGCAGATGAAGTATAATGTGGATAAATGTGAGGTTATCCACTTTGGTGGTAAAAACAGAGAGACAGACTATTATCTGAATGGTGACAGATTAGGAAAAGGGGAGGTGCAACGAGACCTGGGTGTCATGGTACATCAGTCATTGAAGGTTGGCATGCAGGTACAGCAGGCGGTTAAGAAAGCAAATGGCATGTTGGCCTTCATAGCGAGGGGATTTGAGTACAGGGGCAGGGAGGTGTTGCTACAGTTGTACAGGGCATTGGTGAGGCCACACCTGGAGTATTGTGTACAGTTTTGGTCTCCTAACCTGAGGAAGGACATTCTTGCTATTGAGGGAGTGCAGCGAAGGTTCACCAGACTGATTCCCGGGATGGTGGGACTGACCTATCAAGAAAGACTGGATCAACTGGGCTTGTATTCACTGGAGTTCAGAAGAATGAGAGGGGACCTCATAGAAACGTTTAAAATTCTGACGGGGTTAGACAGGTTAGATGCAGGAAGAATGTTCCCAATGTTGGGGAAGTCCAGAACCAGGGGACACAGTCTAAGGATAAGGGGTAAGCCATTTAGGACTGAGATGAGGAGAAACTTCTTCACCCAGAGAGTGGTGAACCTGTGGAATTCTCTACCACAGAAAGTTGTTGAGGCCAATTCACTAAATATATTCAAAAAGGAGTTAGATGAAGTCCTTACTACTCGGGGGATCAAGGGGTATGGTGAGAAAGCAGGAATGGGGTACTGAAGTTGCATGTTCAGCCATGAACTCATTGAATAGCGGTGCAGGCTCGAAGGGCCGAATGACCTACTCCTTCACCTATTTTCTATGTTTCTATGTTTCTATTCTTCTAAATTCCAGTGAATATAAGCCTAGTTGATCCAATCTTTCTTCATATGTTAAAAACAAGGGCATGCTAAGTGGCCAAAACTAGTGGGAGGACAGAAGATTGGGAAGCTTTTAAAAGCCAGCAAAGAACGACTAAAATAATGATTAAGAAAAGGAAGATAGACTATGAAAGTAAACTAGCGCATAATATAAAAACAGATAGCAAGAGTTTCTATAAATATATAAAAAGGACGAGACTGGGGAATTAGTAATGGGGAACATGGAGATGGCAGAAACTCTGAACAAATATTTTGTATCAGTCTTTATGGCAGAGGACACTAACAATATTCCAACAGTGGATAGTCAAGGGGCTATAGGGGGGGAGGAACTTAACACAATCACAATCACTAAGAAGGTGGTACTCAGTCAGATAATGGGACTAAAGGCAGATAAATCCCCTGGACCTGATGGCTTGCATCCTAGGGTTTTAAGAGAAGTAGCGGCAGGGATTGTGGATGAATTGGTTGTAATTTACCAAAATTCCCTGGATTCTGGAGAGATCTCAGCAGATTGGAAAACTGCAAATCTAACGCCCCTATTTAAAAATGGAGGCTAAAAAAGGAGGAAACTATAGACCAGTTAGCCTAACATCTGTGGTTGGGAAAATGTTGGGGTCCATTATTAAAGAAGCAGTAGCAGGACATTTGGAAAAGCAAAATTCGGTCAGGCAAAGTCAGCATGGATTTATGAAGGGGAAGTCATGTTTGACAAATTTGCTGGAGTGCTTTGATGATGTAACGAACAGGGTGAATAAAGAGGAAACAGTGGATGTGATGTATTTGGATTTCCAGAAGGCATTTGACAATGTGCCACATAAAAGGTTAATGCACAAGATAAAAGTTCACGGGGTTGGGGGTAATATATTAGCATGGATAGAGGATTGGCTAACTAACAGAGAACAGAGAGTCAGGATAAATGGTTCATTCTCTGGTTGGCAACCAGTAACTAGTGGGGTGCTGCAGGGATCAGTGCTGGGACCCCAACTATTTACAATCTATATTAACGACTTGGAAGAAGGGACTGAGTGTAACGTAGCCAAGTTTGCTGACGATATAAAGATGGGAGGAAAAGCAATGTGTGAGGAGGACACACAAAATCTGCAAAAGGACATAGACAGGCTAAGTGAGTGGGTAAAAATTTTGCAGATGGTGTATAATGTTGGAAAGTGTGAGGTCATGCACTTTGTCAGAAAAAAAATCAAAGAGCAAGTTATTATTTAAATGGAGAAAGATTGCAAAGTGATACAGTACAGTGGGACCTAGGGGTACTTGTGCATGAAACACAAAAATATAGTATGCAGGTACAGGAAGGCCAATGGTATCTTGGCCTTTATTGCAAAGGGGATGGAGTACAAAAGAAGTGAAGTTTTGCTACAGCTATACAGGGTATTGGTGAGGCCACACCTGGAATACTGCGTGCAGTTTTGGTTTCCATATTTACGAAAGGATATACTTGCTTTGGAGGCAGTTCAGAGAAGGTTCACTAGGTTGATTCTGGAGATGAGGGGGTTGACTTATGAGGAAAGATTGAGTAGGTTGGGCCTCTACTCATTGGAATTCAGAAGAATGAGAGGTGATCTTATCGAAATGTATAACATTATGAGGGAGCTTGACAAGGTGGATGCAGAGAGGATGTTTCCACTGATGGGGGAGACTAGAACTCGGGGGCATGATCTTAGAATATGGAGCCGTCCATTTAAAACTGAGATGAGGAGGAATTTCTTCTCTCTGAGGTTTGTAAGTCTGTGGAATTTGCTGTCTAAGAGAGCTGTGGAAGCTGGGACATTGAATAAATTTAAGACGGAAATAGACGGTTTCTTAAACGATAAGGGGATAAAGGGTTATGGGGAGCGGGCAGGGAAGTGGAGCTGAGTCCATGATCAGATCAGCCATGATCATATTAAATGGCGGAGCAGGCTCGAGGGGCCGTATGGCCTACTCCTGCTCCTATTTCTTATGTTCTTATGTAGCAGTAAGCCATTTGACCCCTCGAGTCTGCTCCGCCATTCAATAAGACCATGGCTGATCTGATCATGGACTCAGCTCCACTTCCCTGCCCGCTCCCCATAACCCTTTATCCCTTATCGTTCAAAAATCTGTCTAGCTCTGTCTTAAATTTATTCAATGTCCCAGCTTCCACAGCTCTCTGAGGCAGAGAATTCCACAGATTTACAACCCTCTGAGAGAAGAAATTCCTCCTCATCTCAGTTTTAAATGGGCAGCCCCTTATTCTAAGATCATGCCCTCTAGTTCTAGTCTCCCCCATCAGTGGAAACATCCTCTCTGCATCTACCCTGTCAAGCGACCCTCAGAATCTTATATGTTTCTATCAGATCACCTTTCATTCTTCTGAACTCCAACGTGTATAGGCCCAACCTACTCAACCTATCTTCATAAGTCAACCCCCTCATCTCTGGAATCAACCGAGTGAACCTTCTCTGAACTGCCTCCAATGCAAGTATATCCTTCCTTAAATATGGAGACCAAAACTGTACGCAGTACTCCAGGTGTGGCCTCACCAATACCCTGTACAGTTGTAGCAGGACTTCTCTGCTTTTATACTCTATCCCCCTTGCAATAAAGGCCAACATTCCATTTGCCTTCCTGATCACTTGCTGTACCTGCATTCTCACTTTGTTGAGCAGCAGAAAGGGAGAGGCTGCCCCCAGGTGGAAGACAGTCGTAAATACAACAGTGCTTTTCTCTCTCTCCCTCCATGACTCTCTTTCACTGTTTCTCCATCTGTCTCTCATGTTGTTTTTCTCTCCCCATCTCTCTCTCTCTCGCTCTCTGTCTCTCTCTCTCTCGCTCTCTCTGTCTCTCTTTCTGTCCCTCTCTCTGTCTCTCCCCCTCTCTCTCTGTCTCTTTCTGTCCGTCTCTCTCTGTCTCTCTCTGTCCGTCTCTCTCTGTCTCTCTCCCTGTCTCTCTCTGTCTGTCTTTCTTTCTCTCTCTCTCTCTCTCTCTGTCTCTCTCTCTCTATCTCTCTCTCTCTGTCTCTCTCTCACTCTCTCTCTGTCTCTCTCTATCTCTCTCTCACTTTCCCTCTCTCTCTCTCTCTCTCTCTCTGTCTCTCTCTATCTGTGTCTGTCTCTCTCTAACTCTCTATCTCTCTCTCACTTTCCCTCTCTCTCTCTCTCTCTCTCTCTGTCTCTCTCTATCTGTGTCTGTCTCTCTCTAACTCTCTGTCCCTCTCTCACTCTCTCTCTCTCTGTCTGTCTCTCTCTATCTCTCTGTCCTCCTCTCTCTGTCTCTCTCTGTCCCCCTCTCTCTCTCTGTCTCTCTCTCTCCCTCTCTGTCTCTCTCTCTGTCATGTATGTAACCTTTATGTAACTGTAACCTTCATGTAACAACGCTGCATACTGTATACACCTGAGAAATGCACACCTTGACCACAGGGGGTGAACTTGCGGGAGACACTCCTCACCTGGTCATCCAGGTATATAAAGGGAGGTCCCACGCAGGGTCATCACTTCTTGGTCCTGTGAATAAAGGTTCAGGTCGAAGAGTGACCTTGTCTGCAGAATGTGAATTTATAGTAGTGTGTAAGGACACTACATTTGGCGACGAGAAACGGGAATCAACGACTCACGAGAATGGCCACCGGTAGCACAGAGGAACGGTACTGTATTGGTGAGAACTGGGACGATTTCGTTGAGAGGCTCCAGCAGAGCTTTGTCACGAAGGACTGGCTGGGAGATGCAGCGGCTGACAAGCGAAGGGCGCATCTACTGACCAGCTGTGGACCTAAGACGTACGCGCTGATGAACGACCTGCTCACACCCGAGAAGCCGGTGGACAAAACCTTTGAAGAGCTCAGCAAACTGATTGGTGAGCACCTCAAACCGGCGAGCAGTATACACATAGCCCGACACCGATTCTATACACACCGACATCGGGAAGGACAGAGCATACCGGACTTTGTTGCGGACCTTCGGCGCTTGGCCAGCCTCTGTAAGTTCACAGACGCCTGCAGGGGGGAGATGTTAAGCGATTTATTTATTGAGGGCATTGGTTATGCCGGGATTTTCAGAAAGCTAATTGAGACCAAGCACTTGACCTTGGAAGTGGCGGCGTTGATGGCTCAGACCTTCATGGCGGGGGAGGAGGAAACCAAGATAATATACGCGCGCAACTCTGCTTCCAACGTGGCGATGGATCAGGGAGTTAACATTGTAAACGTGACTCAGAACCCCGCAGGCAGGCAAGGGCAATTCAACACCACCCAGGCAGCAACAGACTCTAGAGTGGGTCCTCAACAGAGACAATGGCAGGTTGAACGGACATTTACACCATCACGGTGGACAATGCGTCCTGGGATGGGGCCATTGATACCCATTAACAGAGTGCTCAAGGGTAATCAGAGAGACAATCAGAGAGGAATGCCTGGTAACAGCCCTTTTGTTCACAACGATCTCAGCTCATGCTGGAGGTGCGGGGGCAGACATGCTGCAAAAACCTGTAGGTTTCAACAAATTATCTGTAGAAATTGTAACTTCAGTGGACATTTAGCCAGAATGTGCAGGAAGCCCGCAGCGAGGCTAATCTACAGGCAGATGAACCAGAAGAGGGATCTGCAAGGCAGGTCGATGCTTGGGACAAAGCAATGGACACTGAAGTTCAGCAGGTTCATGTGGCAAACATCCACAGCTCATATACCAAAACGCCACCTATGATGATGAAAGTCCTATTAAATGGCATCCCGGTTCGCATGGAGCTGGACACGGGGGCCACCAGTCACTTATGAGTGTTCAACAATTCGAGAAACTATGGCCACTCAGAGCTAGCAGACCAAAACATGCAATTACGGACGTACACCAAAGAGATCATCCCAGTGCTGGGCAGTGCAATGTTGGTGGTCACACACAATGGATCAGAGAACCGGCTGCCACTCTGGATTGTCCCGGGAAATGGTCCCGCGCTTTTGGGGAGGAGCTGGCTAGCCGAGATGAACTGGAAATGGGGGGATGTGCACGCCATTTCATCTGTGGAGCGAAGTTCAGGCTCACAGGTCCTACAGAAATGGAGTCACTATTTCAACCGGGTGTCGGGACTTTCAAAGGTACCAAAGTAGTGATACGCATCACCCCGGACACCAGACCAGTGCACCACAAAGCTAGAGCTGTGCCGTATGTGGTGTGGGAGAAAATTGAGAGTGAGTTGGACAGGTTGCTAAGAGAGGGCATAATTTCACCCGTTTAATTCAGCGACTGGGCAAGCCCCATCGTCCCTGTCCTAAAAACCGATGGCTCGGTCAGGATCTGTGGCGACTACAAGGCCACCATCAACCGAGTGTCACTACAAGACCAATACCCGCTTCCGAGAGCGGAGGATATTTTTGCCACGCTGACAGGCGGCAAGCTGTTCACCAAGTTGGACCTCACTTCGGCCTACATGACCCAAGAACTGGCTGAAGAATCCAATCTACTGACCACCATCACCACGCACAAGGGACTGTTTGTCTACAACAGGTGTCCGTTTGGCATTCGATCAGCGGCCGCTATCTTTCAAAGGAACATGGAAAACCTGCTCAAATCCATCCCTGGAACAATTGTATTTCAGGACGACATCCTCATCACGGGTCGAGACACTGAGGAACACCTCCACAGCCTGGAGGAGGTGCTACGCCGACTGGACCGGGTAGGCCTGCGACTAAAGAAGTCTAAATGTGTGTTTTTGGCCCCAGACGTCGAGTTTTTGGGCAGGAGGGTTGCCGCAGACGGGATTTGGCCCACCGAATCCAAAACGGAGGCGATTCGTCGCACGCCCAGGCCCGGCAACACATCGGAGTTGCGTTCATTTCTGGGACTCTTGAACTATTTCGGGAACTTTCTGCCGAACTTAAGCAGATTGTTGGAGCCGCTACACGTGCTCCTGCGTAAGGGTTGTGATTGGTTTTGGGAGGACTGTCAGGAACGAGCTTTCAATCGGGTGTGGAACCTGCTTTGTTCTAATAAGCTGTTGACTCTGTACAACCCCTGTAAGAAATTGGTTTTGACATATGATGCATCATCCTATGGGGTTGGGTGCGTGTTGCAGCAGAGTAATGATGGGGGCCAACTCCAACCTGTGGCTTATGCCTCCAGGTCGCACTCCCAAGCAGAACGTGGATATGGGATGGTTGAAAAGGAAGCACTCGCATGTGTCTACGGGGTGAAAAAGATGCATGAGTACCTATTTGGTAGAAGGTTCGAGTTAGAAACGGACCACAAGCCGTTAACATCCCTGTTGTCAGATATCAAAGCTGTCAATGCCAATGCGTCAGCTCGCATACAGCGATGGGCTCTCACGCTGGCTGCGTATGACTACATCATACGGCACCGGCCAGGCACCAAAAGTTACGCTGACGCGCTCAGCAGGCTTCCACTGGCCACCACTGAGGGGGCAGCGGAGCAAAGCACTGAGATGGTCATGGCCGTTGATGTCTTTGACAGCGCAGGCTCCCCCATCACAGCCCGCCAGATCAAAATCTGGACAAACAGAGATCCCCTCCTATCCCTGATTAAGAAATGTGTCCTGACTGGGGATTGGACGCCCGTACATGGAGAATGCCCCGAGGAGGTCAGACCGTTTCACAGACGGATGGATGAGCTCTCCTTCCAAGCCGACTGCCTACTATGGGGCAGCCGGGTAGTCGTGCCCCAGAGGGGCAGGGAAGCATTCATCAGGGAACTCCACAGCGAGCACCCAGACATCGTGCTGATGAAGACCATTGCCCGGTCACATGTATGGTGGCCGGGAATTGACTCAGACCTGGAACACTGTGTTCGCGGGTGCATGACATGTGCCCAGCTGGGTAATGCCCCCAGGGAGGCCCCACTCAGCCCGTGGCCCTGGTCCACCAGGCCATGGTCACGTATTCACGTAGACTACGCGGGCCCGTTCATAGGAAAAATGTTCCTCATTGTTGTTGATGCGTACTCGAAGTGGATCGAGTGCATCATATTGAATTCATGCACGACATCCACCACTGTGGAGAGTCTGCGTGCGGTCTTTGCAACCCACGGCTTGCCGGACATCCTGGTTAGCGACAACGGCCCGTGTTTCACGAGCTATGAATTCCGGGAGTTCATGTCGGGTAATGGCATCAAACATGTCAGGACGGCACCGTTCAAGCCGGCCTCCAATGGCCAGGCGGAACGTGCGGTCCAAATCATAAAACAAGGCATGCTCCAGATTCAAGGACCCTCCCTTCAATGCCGCCTATCGCACCTCCTGCTGGCCTATAGGTCCCGACCGCACTCGCTCACGGGGGTCCCGCCCGCGGAGCTACTCATGAAACGTACACTTAAAACTCGGCTGTCCCTCATTCATCCTGTCCTGTCGGACATTGTTGAGGGCAAGCGCCAGTCCCAAATCAAGTGCCATGACCGTAACTCAAAGGGGAGATGTATAGAAATCGATGACCCTGTATTTGTTCTCAATCACGCTTTGGGGCCCAAGTGGTTCGAGGGTACTGTAATTGGCAAAGAGGGGAATAGGGTCATAGTGGTCAGACTTAACAATGGGCAGATATGCCACAAACATCTGGACCAAGTAAAAAAAAGGTTCAGCATGGACACTGAGGAATCTGAGGAAGATCATGAGATGTTACCCACACCACCACCAGTGAATGAGCAACAAGAACAGTAGGCAGCATGCACAGTCCCTGCGGCCAGCCCGGACAGGCCGGAATCACCACAGGGGACAGAGACGCATACCAAGGCTCAACAACCAGAGCCCCAACTGCGGCGCTCCACGAGAGAGCGTCGACCACCCGAGAGACTTAATCTGTGACCCAAAGACATTGGGGGGAGGTGATGTCATGTTTGTAACCTTCACGTAACTAAAACCCTTATGTAACAACACTGTACATTGTATACACCTGAGTAATGCACACCTTGACCACAGAGGGTGAACTTGTGGGAGACACTCCTCACCTGGTCATCCAGGTATATAAAGGGAGGTCCCACGCAGGGTCATCACTTCTTGGTCCTGGGAATAAAGGTTCAGGTCACGTAATGACCTTGTTTGCAGTACATGCCTCATGTGATTCTATAGTAAGGTGTAAGAACACCACACTCTCTGTCTCTCTCTGGCTCTCTCTCTGTCTCTCTCTCTCTCACTCTCTCTTTCTCTCTCTCTGTCCCTCTCTTTCTGTCTCTTTCTCACTCTCTCGCTGTCTCTTTCTCACTCTCTCGCTGTCTGTGTCTCTCTCTCTCCTTGTCTCTCTGTCTCCCTCTCTGTTTCTCTCCCTTTCTCTGTCTGTTTTTTTTTCTCTCTCTCTGTCTCTCTTTCTCTACCTCTCTGTGTGTGTCTCTCTCCCTTTCTATCTATCTTTCTGTCTCTCTCTCCCTCTCTTTGTCTGTCTGACTCTCTCTCTCGGTCTCCCTCTCTCTCTCTCTCTCTCTCTGTCTCTGTCTCTCTCTCTCTCTGTCTCTCTTTGTCTCTCTTTCTCTCTCTCTCTCTTTGTCTCTCTCTCTCTGTCTGTCTGTTTTTCTCTCTGTCTCTCTCTCACTGTCTCTCTCTCTCTCTCTCTGTCTCTCTCTCTCTCTCTCTGTCTCCAACTCTCTCTCTCTCTGTTTCTATATATCTCTCACTCTCTGTCTCTCTCTCTCTCTCTTTGTCTCTCTCTCTCTCTGTCTCTCTCTCTGTATGTCTGTTTTTCTCTCTGTCTCTCTCTCTCCCTCGATGTCTCTCTCTTTCTGTCTCTCTCTCTCTGTCTCTCTGTCTCTCTCTCTGTCTCTCTCTCTATCTCTATCTCTCTCTGTCTCTCTCTCTATCTCTCTCTCGGTCTCTCACTGTCTCTCTCTTTCTCTTGGTCTCTATCTCTCTCTCTCTCTCTCTGTCTTTCTGTCTCTCTCTCTCTCTCTCTGCCTGTCTCTTTCTCTCTATCTCTCTCTCAGTCTCTCTGTCTCTATCTCTCTGTGTGTCTCTCTCTCTGTCTCTCTCTCTCTCTCTCTGTCTTTCTCTCTCTCTCTCTCTCTGTCTCCCTCTTTCTGTCTCTCTATGTCATGTATCTTACATTATTATATATAACTGTATTCTAACATGATATACATGACTGTAATAAGATATGACCTGTAACCACCAGCATACCTTACCACCAGGGGTGCACTTGCAAGAGACAGGTATATAAGGACAGGTCTCAGACAAGTGCAGCATTCCAGAGCTGTGAAATAAAGGTGCAGGTCCAGAGTGACCTTGACTTCACTACATGCCTCGTGTGAATCTGTACTGAGGGGACAGGACTTTACAGTGGCGACGAGTTACGGGATTACAGAATCCACAGAATGGCGAACAACGGATCAGATGAAAAGTACAATGCGGGAGACAATTGGGAGGACTTTATAGAAAGGCTCCAGCAAAGCTTTGTAACCAAAGACTGGTTAGGCGACGATAAGGCAGACAAGAGAAGAGCCCATCTCTTGACCAGCTGTGGCTCGAAAACATACGCTTTAATGAAGGATCTGTTGGCACCCGAGAAACCAGCAAGCAAGTCGTTTGAAGAATTGAGCACACTGGTAAGAGACCACCTGAAGCCAGCGAGCAGCCTACACATGGCCAGACACAGGTTCTACAACTACAGACGCTGTGTGGGCCAGAGCATACCCGAGTTCGTGGCGGAACTTCGGAGGTTGGCTAGTTTATGTGAGTTCTCCGATGAACTGAGGAGAGAAATGCTGAGAGACTTTTTCATTGAAGGAATAAGCCACGCAGGCATATTCCGAAAGCTCATAGAGACCAAGAACCTGACCTTAGAGGCAGCAGCACTGGTTGCACAGACATTCTTGGTAGGGGAAGAAGAAACGAGGTTGATTTACAATGCAGGTACGACAACTAACGAAATATTGGAACAAGAAGTTCACAGCACTAAACAAGCTGCTACCCCCACACACAGACAAAACCGGGAGAACAGGCTCTAGACAGCAGGCAGAAGCTATCAAGGGCCACAGGAACGGCCGTTCACACCTCATCAACCCACAATGCGAGCAATCAACTACAAACTGAGAGAAGCTCAAGAGAGATCAGCCAGACCCAGCTCATTCTTTGGGAACACTTTGAACAATGGAACAGGTCTGTGCTGGAGGTGTGGGGGTGGGCACTCGTCAAGGGGATGTCGATTTCAGCAGGCTGTTTGCAGAAATTGTGAAAATACAGGACATTTGCCCCATATGTGCAAAAAAACGGCAGCTCGGCTGGAATACGAATCGGATGGCTCGGAAAGCGGACCAGAAGATGGTGGGGACAATACCCGGGACACCGATGTATAGTGGGTCAACACAATCAATGGCCGCTGCTCCTACAACAGGACGCCTCCTATAATGATGAGGGTCCTACTCTTCGGGATATCTGTCAACATGGAGCTGGATACGGGAGCGAGTCAATCTCTCATGGGCACTCAACAATTTGAACAACTGTGGCCGCATAAAAGAGACAGACCAAAACTCACAAGGGTCGACACCACACTAAGGACCTATACCAAAGAAATCGTACCAGTCCTCGGCAGCGCCATGCTCTCTGTCACACACAAAGGGACAGTGAACCGACTTCCCCTATGGATTGTCCCCGGAGACCCCCCAGCACTGCTGGTGAGAAGCTGGCTGGCAAAACTAAACTGGAAATGGGATGATGTCCATGCCATGTCATTAGAGGAACGGACCTCCTGCTCAACAGTTATAAAGTGATTTAAACATCTCTTTCAGCCAGGTGTGGGCACTTTCAAAGGGGCCAAAGTCAAAATCTACATCACACAGGATGCTAGACCGGTCCATCACAAGGCCAGAGCTGTACCCTATGTGATGAGGGAAAAGATTGAACACGAACTAGACAGGCTTCTGTGGGAAGGCATTATATCACCTGTGGAATTTAGCGACTGGGCAAGTCCCATCGTCCCAATCATGAAGCCTGATGGATCCGTACGAATCTGTGGGGACTACAAATCTACTATAAACAGAGTCTCCCTACAGGACCAGTACCCGCTGCCCAGAGCGGAGGACTTATTTGGCACATTGGCTGGAGGTAAACTTTTCTCAAAATTAGACCTCACATCTGCGTATATGACGCAGGAATTGACCGAGGAATCCAAGCTACTCACCACCATCAACACACATCGAGGCCTTTTCATGTACAATCGATGCCCATTCAGCATCAGGTCGGCAGCTGCCATATTCCAGCGCAACATGGAGAGTCTGCTCAAGTCCATCCCGGGGACGGTTGTATTTCAAGACGACATACTTATCACGGGCAGGGACACCGACTCCCATCTCTGTAATTTGGAGGAAGTACTAAAGCAGTTGGATCGGGTATGCCTACGAGTCAAGAAATCCAAGTGCCTGTTTCTCGCACCCGAGGTTGAATTTTTGGGCAGAAGGATTGCCGCTGATGGAATCCGCCCGACAGAGTCCAAAACAGAAGCAATTCGCCTGGCACCCAGGCCCCGGAATGTCTCAGAACTGCGCGCCTTTCTCGGGCTACTCAATTACTTTGGGAACTTTATGCAGAACTTAAGCACGCTGCTGGAGCCTCTCCACGTGCTACTCAGGAAGGGGTGCGATTGGTTTTGGGGGGACGCCCAGGAACGCGCTTTCAGTAAGGCATGCAACCTTCTGTGTTCCAACAGTGTTTTGACTTTCTTTGACCCAGGTAAAAAGCTAGTTCTCACATGTGATGCGTCAGCGTATGGGGTCGGATGCGTTTTGCAACATGTCAATAGTGCGGGCAAATTACAACCCATAGCTTATGTCTCCAGGTCATTTTCGCGGGCGGAGCGCGGGTACGGAATGGTAGAGAAGGAGGCGCTCGCGTGTGTGTATGGTGTCAAAAAGATGCAACAATACCTTTTCGGGGCCAAGTTCGCGTTAGAAACCGACCACAAGCCCCTCACGTCCCTCCTATCAGAGAGTAAGGCAATAAACGGCAACGCCGCGGCGCGAATTCAAGTGTGGGCACTCATGCTGGCGTCCTACGACTACACAATAAGGCACAGACCAGGCACAGACAACTGTGCCGACGCGCTCAGCAGGCTACCCCTGGCGACCACGGAAGGGTCTGATGATCAGGACCGTGAGTTAGTCATGGCAATCAATGCCTTTGAGTCCACAGGTTCGCCCATGACGGCTCGCCAAATCAGAGCCTGGACGGCCAGCGACCCACGTTATTCTTAGTAAAAAGATGTGTCCTAACCGGTGACTGGGCAGAGGCTCGCGATGCCTGCCCCAAGGAATTAAAACCCTTTCACAGGCGCATGCATGAGCTATCACTACAAGCAGGCTGCTAGATGTGGGGCAGCCAAGTAGTCATGCCTCTGCGAGGCAGAGAGGCATTTGTCCGGGAGCTCCACCGCGAGCACCCGGGAATCGTTCTGATGAAGGCCATAGCCAGATCCCACGTCTGGTGGCCTGGTATTGATGCGGACTTGGAGCTCTGCGTCCGAAGGTGCACCATTTGTGCCCAACTCAGCGGTGCCCCCAGGGAGGCTCCACTGAGCCCCTGGCCCTGGCCTACCAAACAGTGGTCGCGGGTGCATGTAGACTATGCGGGCCCATTCATGGGCAAAATGTTCCTCGTAGTTGTAGATGCATTTTCAAAGTGGATCGAATGCACCATTTTAAACTCGAGCACAACCTCCACCCATGTGGAGAGCCCCACAACCATGTTTGCAACGCACGGAATCCCTGACATATTGGTCAGTGACAATGGTCCGTGCTTCACCAGCGCAGAATTCCAAGACTTTATAATTGACCACAGCATAAATCACATCAAGACGGCACCGTTCAAGCCGGCCTCCAACGGCCAGTCGGAGAGAGCAGTGCAAATCGTTAAACAAAGCATGCTTAAAATCCAAGATCCCACGCTGCAGGGTCACCTGTCGCGACTGCTGCTGGCATACAGATCTCGTCTGCACTCACTGACTGGGATCCCCCCCGCGCAACTGTTGATGAAAAGGACTTTAAAAACAAGGCTCTCATTAATCCTCCCAGACATGCACGAAACGTTGAGGCAAAGCGCCGAAAGCTGACTGAGTACCATGACAGAAATTCGAGGGGGAGATAGAATGAGATAGGGGACAAAGTGTTTGTACTAAACTATGGCAGGGGTCCCAAATGGCTTGCAGGGACAGTAACAGGCAAGGAAGGAAACAGGCTACTGTTAGTACAAATGGACAATGGCAAAACCTGCCGGAGGCATGTAGACCAAGTCAAAAGCAGATTTACCAACAACACTGCGGAACCAGAGGCAGACTACAATGTGGAACTCGCACCACACCTGGTGGACAGACAGAGGGAACAACCTGAGGAAAGGGCAATCCCAACAGACAGCCCAGGCGAGTCAACAACAATCACACCAATCGAAACAGACAGCCCAGGTGTCGAAATCTCGACCTCAGAAAAGAATGACTCCGACACTTACAGCTCCGATAGAAGTTTCCCTTTTAATTTACTTGCTCGCAAGGGGTAGGTTTCACTCAGTCAAGGGCTAAATGAACACCTCCACAATGGTACAGCTTCACAAGATATTTATACAGTAAAACCCAAGTTCTGGCCTCTCCCTGTGTATTGCTCTGTCTCACAGTCAGTGAATACAGATAAAGAGTTAATTACTATATCCTGGTCCTGACATGGTGTCAAGATATTTCCTTTTGTCAGGGTTATCAGAAAGCCAAACGGCCATTACTCCATGAGTCATAGGTAATGGGCTATCACCTGTCTTGTATTGTGTCAGGATTATCCAATTTCCTGGTCAGTTTACCTGTTTGCTTCAAATGGATGAGGTAAAGGAAAGAGATAATGGCTAGAAGATAAGGGTGGGGTGACATGGAACTCCTGTAGTGTAGACAATAGGAGAGCACCATGGGGGGTTACTTGTCTCAGCATGACTTGTCTCCTAGCTGTCTGATGGCCATCAGCCATCTAACAGCAGGTTTAGCTGTTTATGCAAGCTGGCTGCTAAAATGCAGAAAGTTCTGGAAGGGCCAGGACTCCATTTTAATCAAAAGGCACACAAATACCGTATGGTATCAGCTTAGATAAAAATACATTTCCACATTCCCCCATTTTGTCCTTCACAAGGACAACTCAATCCATTCTGATCTTGTACAGTCTCTCCATTTCCATTTCTACACAAGAGCCTTCAGTAGTTGTTGCTACCATAACTCTAGCCGTGGTCTCGGTAGGTAACATAGTTTCTCCCACCCTGGCACAGCAACAACTTAATGACGACAAATACTAGATACAGAGCGAAGACTATCAGCAGGAATATGATCAAACCCTGTACCACAGATTTCCCCAGGGCTCACAACCATCCTGATGCCCAACCCCACAAGGTGATACCGTCCTGGCCAACTGTCTGTTTATACTCTATTACCTTTTTCCTGATGTTTTCAGCTAGACTGCCGATATCTTCTGATTTATCTGGGATATATGTACAGCATTCTTCACCTATTAATGCGCATGTCCCTCCCTCCTTGGCTAGGAGATAATCTAAGGCCATACGATTTTGGAGAGCCACTGTTCGAATAGCTACCATTTCGTCATTTATCCCTTCAAAGGCTTGGGAAGTTGCGTTGGCTACTGATTCTACTAAGTTAGCCAGTTCCCGTAACTGCCATTCGGTCGATGCTATTCCATAGGGTGGCACCATTACCTTGAATATTCCGTTTAGCCACGTCAAATCCCGTTTAAATCTGTGGCTTCCATAGGCCTCCCTTAGAGTCCTTACTGATCTGATAAGGGGTACCACATATCCTAAGTAACAGGACCCTGTCCAGTTGGCTGGTAACCATGGGTAGGCTTTATGGCCACAAATAAAGTAGGTGCAATTATAGGACGTCAGCTCCTGGTCCTTTCGCACTGTCCCTACTCGAGTGGTCTCACCTTCCCACCCTTCACCTGGGGCTTTGTTATGGACCGTTGTCCAGCCAACGGTTGCTATCTTTCTCTCAGTGGGATTAGTTGTGGCTTGCCATTTAATCATTTGGGAACACTTGCTGCGTCCCATTTCTGGTCCTTTTGTCTCATTACTCACTAGGCATATTATACCCTCAGGATTTCTTATTCTGGGAGTAATGCTTAGGAAGGGAGGCTGATGGTTATTATCATAATTGGGCTGGTACCATCCCTGGAAGGCTGTAAGTTTATACCCTGCCGACCTCCATTCTGTTTGCTCCTTCGTTTCTGGCCCCTTAGTTAGTTTTGTCCTGTTTTGCACTGTGAACCATTCTACCATTTCTGATTCGTTAAAGGGGACAGATCTCAGGGGAATACCCCCCCTGGAGTGGACAGGTACATGGGAACATATCCAGCAACTCGACAAGTTTCTTTCTTGAGCATACCTATGACTCAGTGCCATAAATACGTTTACGTGCAATTCCCTTCGGTGGTGGGTCTGTACCCCTGGTGTAATCAATAATGCGAAGTAAAACCCTGTCAAGCCCAGCACCATCAGTCCCCATAGTCCATACAGTTCCTTATTCAGTCTTCCTTTTTCTGTTCCTCTGATTCCTTCGTCCCTTCCTCCTGGTCGGGTGCCCGTTTGCAATGGGATGCGTGGATCCATGTTGGTCTTTCCTTTACCTTGATTGCAGTATTGGTCGCCAGCAGGACCTGGTATGGTCCTTTGAATCTTGGCTGTAGACTGCTTTTCCTTTTAAAAATCTTGATGTAAACGAATTCCCCTGGCTCCAGGTTATGACACTTCCCTTCCGCTGGCTTGACTTGGGCTTCCTTTACCTGTGAATGAAAGCTGGAAATACATTTGGTTAGTGCAATACAATTATTCAACATATTTTCCTCCATTTTGTGGATGTCCATCTGTTTTGCAGTAAATGGTGCTGTAAAAGGTAGTCGTTGGGGACGTCCCATAACTATCTCATGTGGTGACAGGCCTGTTGTTCTGTTGGTTGCAGATCGCATTACCATCAAAGCTAAGGGCAGCAGTTCTGTCCATTTCAGTCCAGTGTCATTGCATAGTTTTGCCAGCTTATTTTTAAGCATTCCATTATATCTTTCAACAAGTCCAGCTGATTGTGGATGATAACTGCAATGAAAACGTTGATTAATCTGTAAAGCTTTACACATTTCTCTTATGACAGTTCCCGTGAAATGTGACCCGTTATCACTGGAAAGCTTAGCAGGGATTCCGAAGCGCGGTACAATTTCTTTTAACAAACATTTAGCAACAGTAGTGGCATCGGCCTTTTTACATGGAAAGGCTTCAATCCATCTAGAGAACACATCTACAATAACTAATACATACTTGAATCCCATACACATAGGTAATTCAATAAAATCCATTTGTAAATGTACAAAAGGCCCGACTGGATTTGGGTGGGAGGCAGATTCTACTTTTTCCGTCTTACCCGGATTCATTGTCTGACAGGTAACACAATTTTCACAGATTTGTTTTGCAATTGCCGAAATACCTGGTGCATACCAAGTTGCCAAAATATAATCTGCCAATCCCCCTTTGCCTGCATGTGTGAATGTATGAACACATCGGGCAATCCATGGAAGTAAGGATCTAGGGGCCACCACGCGGCCATCGTGGTGAACCCATATTTCTTCTGGATTTTTATAACATTGATCCTTCGTCCAGGTCACCACCTCCTCCGTACTGGCCTGTGTCTGAAAGGCCAGCACGTCATTAATAGTGGGTGGCGGGTCTGAGCAATTATTTTTCCTTAGTGGGAACAATGACACCTGCATCCCCCCTTTCGACAGAGCTGCTGACTTAGCTGCATTATCAGCTCTGGCATTCCCAAGTGCCACCTCATTCGACTGGCCTGTATGTGCTTGGCATTTGATAATGGCAAGTTTCAAGGGGCACTGAATGGCTCGCAGGAGATTTTCCACTTGTTCTGCATTTTTGATAGGGGTTCCTGAAGAAGTCAGGTACCCGCGAATCTTCCAAATTTGTCCATAGTCATGTGATACCCCAAAAGCATACCTGGAGTCAGTGTAGATATTAACTGTGTGTCCTTCAGCCAGAATACAGGCTCGAGTTAACGCAAACAATTCGGCTTGTTGGGCTGAAAAGGAGTCTGGAAGAGAGGCTGTTTCGACAACATTAAACTGAGTTACAATTGCATAAGCCGCTCTAGGTTGGCCCCTATCATTTCGTAAGGCTGATCCGTCAACATAGTACACTAGATCAGGATTACATATTGGTACATCTGTTAGATTGATACGTGGTTTAGTCACTAATTCGGTTACCATTTCACATGAATGGGGTTCGCCGTCGTCTTCCGTGGGGAGTAGAGTGGCTGGATTTAAGGTAGTACATCTTTTGATGACAAGGTTCGGATTTGATAACAGTTCGACCTCGTATTTAGTGGTTCTTGCGGAGGTTAGGTGTTGGGTGGCACATTTAGTAAGTAAAATCTCGACAGAGTGTGGGATATACAAAATGGTCTGATGATTTAGAGTTATTGGCTGAGCCTGTTGCATAGCATAATAAACTGCTGCCAACGAAGGAAGACATCCTGGTAGTCCGCGTGCCACTGGGTCTAGTTGGGTACTGAAATACGCTACCGGTCGCTGCCTGTCCCCCTGTAACTGAGTCAAAACAGATTGTGCAAAACCCGACTTGTGATGCACAAATAAGTTGAATAGCTTAGTGTAATCTGGTAATCCCAAGGCGGGTGCTGAAGTGAGGGACTGTTTAAGGTTCTGAAAAGCATTCCGGGATACCTCATTCCAAATCAACTTCTCTGGTAGTGCGGGCATGGACATGTCTAACAGTGGTCTAACAATCTCGGAATAACTCGTAACCCATTGCCGGCAGTATCCTGTCATGCCGAGGAGGTGTTTCATTTCTCTCTTGGTTACTGGTAGTGGGGCAGAGCAGATTGCTTTTACTCGGTCTTGTGTCAATTGTCTCGTATCTCTGACCAATTCGTGCCCTAGATACCGAACCTTTTCTGAGACAAATTGTAACTTTGCCTTTGACACCTTGTGTCCTTTCGAGGCCAGAGCTTTTAATAACACAAGGGAGTCCGTTTCGCAGGCCAATTTGGAGGATGAGGCGAGCAATAAGTCGTCAACATACTGCACAAGTGTAGAACCTGCTGGTAAAATTACATCTTCCAGATCCCTCTTTAGGCACTGTGAGAATATGGTAGGGCTCTCGGTAAATCCCTGCGGGAGTCTTGTCCACGTATATTGGCGTCCTTTATACGTGAAGGCAAACAGGAATTGAGACTCTGGGTGAATGGGTATTGAGAAAAATGCTGAACACAGATCAACTACTGTGTAATACGTTGATGATGCCGGAATACTGGCAAGTATAATTGCCGGGTTGGGTACCACTGGATAAGTTGGGAATACCGAATGATTCACGGCCCGTAGGTCTTGGACAAATCTCCATTTGTCACTATTGGGCTTCTGCACCGGAAAGATCGGTGTGTTACATGGACTTCTAGTTGGAACGATTACTCCCTGGGCCAGCAGGGACTTAATGACTGGCTCAATACCTTGTTCTGCGGCTGGGGACAAGGGGTATTGGGGCTTCTTGGGGAGCGGGGCGGTTGAATTGATTGCTACCTTATAGGGTTGTGCGGTGAGCATCCTCCCTACTTCATTAGCGTGTGTAGACCATAGTTGTTCTGGAACTTTAGCAAGAAGCTCTGCTGTGCTTTGTCGTACTGGGAAGCTAGTGGCTGAGAGCATCCTTTCTTCTAAGACAGCATCAAAGTATACTTTCCCATTCAACTTGACAGAATAGCCTCCCCCCTTTTCATGTTGCCCCAAAGTCCCATTACGTGTGTGCCATTCCTCTTGTACTGGGGATCCTTGCATTCTTTTCACCATTCGTCCTAAATCCTGGGGTTTATGTGTGCCTGCAACCGCAAGGGTGCAGTGTGGAACGCTCCCTTTAACCCTAAACAAGCTCTGACTGTGGGAGGATAATTCAACCCCTGCCGCTATCCCTTCGGGTCCGATAAAGATTTTTTCGATCATCAATTGATGTTTCTGGTGCAGGAATGGTTGATAAAAGATTTGTGCTGTAGCGTCTGATCCCGTTTTGTCACAATATGCTGTGCAGTGTAATGTTTCGTACCACTTGCCCAAGGTTTGAGATTTGAGGTAGTCTGTGATTAACCTTGTTACACACCAATATGAACCAACCAAATAGGATAGGGTTTTGCTTAGTGTGGGGTCCAAATTTTCCCAGGCATACAATATGGGAGTTGTGGGTTGAAGTAGTGGATATGCGCCACATTTATCTATGGGGACTCGAACCTCCAGACCAGCTGGGGAACAGAGGATCGTGGCATTCATTTTACATAACAGGTCACGTCCACACAGATTCACTGGAACCTCTTTAGACAGTAGGAATGAATGACTATCTTCGTAATCCTCTATTTGTACATTGATAGGGTTGGAGAAAAACATTTGCTGTGCGTGTCCAGATAGTCCAATCACTGAGGTTTGATTAGTGGAAGTGGGAATTCCCCTCGTATCCTCCCTTGAAAGGACCGAATAGGTGGCACCAGTATCCACTAGGAATGGGACATCCTTTCCTTGTATTCGTATTTTTACTTCAGGTTCTCCTATGGCATTTAACGAAACGACAGGAAGCTGTTTGTTCGCAGCACTCGGGTCTGGGATTGGGCGTCATTGATCATTATACGGGCAATTTGGTGGTTGGCCGAATTGCTTTTGATTCTATGATCCAAATGGATCTTGCACAGAGAAATGAGTCTGAGGTCTAGCATGTACCTGGACTTGGGTCGCATACTGGTTGGGTTCTGAAGGGGGAGGGTGTGCTCTATTACCTGCCTGTTGAGTCCAATCATGATTTGGTTGTTGCTGTTTTGCCCGGCAAGTTCTAGCCCAGTGTCCAATCTGTCCACAATTGTGACAGGTATCATATTGTTCCTGCCCTGCACCTCCTCTCCCTCTTCCCCTGTAATATCCTCCTCTGGCTCGCCCTCTTCCTCTACCCTGGGGTGGGGCGTAGGACGGTGTCACCGGGGTGGGTGTTATTGGAGCTGCTTGTCCTACAAACATGGTGACCTTGCTTTTAGATTCTCTATTTCGCTCTTGTATGTCCTTTAACATAGATACAACCTTGGATAGCGATTCCTGTCGCCATCCGAGACAAACTAGTTTAAAGGGATCTCTGAGTTCGGGCCGTAGCCCGTTTACCACGGCGCTGATCATAGGAGCTTCTACCTCCTCCATTTTCATGCCTGAACATTGGTTCATGATCTCTCGCACTCTTTCTACATAATCCTCAACATCCTCCTCCTTTCTTTGTGTAGTTTCCATAATTTTGGACCAATTCGTTTTCCTCGGGAACACCGAATGTAAGGCTTCCCAACATCTTCCCCAGAACCCCTCTCCTGGCTTCGTGCTGGGATCTGCATCTGGAGCCTCTCGATGGGTTTTAAAATCTTTGAATTTTATCTCAAGTTCGGCAAATTTTGTGTCCTTTAACCATGCTTTCAGTAAGATTTGACCATCTAATATACTGGGTTCGTGGCACAAGATGATTACTTTTAACTAGTCTATGGCCTTTTCAATATTGGTTTTAGGGTCTGCCAATCCTTCCACAATTATTCTTAATTCACTTGGTGACCATGGTCGATAAATAGGGACCGGAGCCCCCCCCGAGAGTGGACTGGGAAAAAGTCTTACTGGGTATGCAGATGATGATGGCTCCAGGGCAACGGGCTCTGGTCCACGGGTAAGACTTCGTGTGCCCCCTGCAGGGCCGTCACGGTATTGATTCCCTTGTGACTGACTTATATTTCCTGCAGCCGCACCTGTATTGTTGGGAGCGGGTGTTACCCCGTTTCCCTGTACTCCGGCCCGAGGATCGTCTCCTCCTTGGCCTGGAGCACCCCCCGGGGATGGAACATACGGCGGTGGTCGATGGCTGTAGGGAGTCCAATCCTCATCCCAGTCCTCATCCTCATCCTTATCCCAACCCTCAGGAGCCCTAGGTGAGTGTGCCTTTGTCTCTTTAGCAACCATAACGGATGGGTGTTTGTTATGTCGAGGGCGATTCACCTGCTCTACCCGTTCATCCCCCTGCTTTCTCCCTCTAGTACACTGCTTGCTAACTCTTAGGCTCTTCTCGTGTCGTTCCTCAGCTTCCCTTTTCCAATCTCCAAACGCTGACCAATTCACTTTTTTTTTTCCCTCTTCTACCTGGGTCTCTGTCTATAAGGCATTCTTCTAGACAGGTTATTCTCTCTAAATTGAATGAACCATCGGGTGGAAATGGCCTGTTTTCACCCTTAGTCCACTTTACCCATTCTCTTAGGTGGTCAATTGAAGACTGACCACAATTCTGGAGCATAAAATGGGCTGGGGTCCCTTTTGGTGGTGGTTTACTTGCTCCAGCCCCCATTCTGGATGATTTAAGATTTTACCACAGTTTCTGATCTCACAATCCTTTCGGCCAACCGAGTTCTCTACGCCCACTTCTCCTGGCCGTTACGTGGCCTGAAAAGGCTCTTAATTCGGGCTCAGTCTGGGTGTGTGAGATATGTTGGCACGAACCAATCGTAGTTGATCAATCAGTTACTGTTTCTTTTCCTAATCAATTTTTTTTTTCCCGAATCACAACTCTCCCTAGTGACTCTTCCCGTTTCTCTAATGGCAATGACTCACAAAGGTGTTGCACACAACAGTAATACAAGGACAACAAACAATATTCCCGTGAGTACACAAATCATAACCTCTAAACAAATTCTCAGTCTGCGTTGTACGCCACTACAGACCGAGTCCTTAACTTATCCTAATAACAGCTGATAAAACTTAAGGTTCCGTACCCAAACTCTTTGATCGATTGCGCTCTTTTTTTTTAATAGTCTTATCACATAAGAACCCCTTCCGAATTAAAAACAATAAAAATCTTATCACATAAGAACCTTCGATCGATTAGCGCTTTCTTTTTTCTTTTTTTTTTAATAGTCTTATCACATAAGAACCCCTTCTGAATTAAAAACAATAAAAATCTTATCACATAAGAACCTGGAACCCTTTTCGATCGACTAGCGCTCCCTTACCTACTGAAACCTTCCCCGGGCTGTCTCGAGATTTTTTCCAGAACCTGTTCTCTTCTGCTGGCGAGCTGAGAAAGAAATGGTTATAAAAAAAATACCTTTAACTTTTAAATGCCGAGTCTTGTAGATGCAGTACCTCAGCTGTGGACAACAGATTACATCTGCGATTCAACAGTGAAGAAACCTCTTGTGAGCAAAGGCTCACCTTGTTTGGCCACCGAAGCCTTTCACTGGAGAGGCACTATGCCTGTATCCGTTTTACTCACAGGACAGAGAGTATGCATCTCGGTGGAACCTCCAATAACTGTCGAAATCTCGACCTCAGAAAAGAATGACTCCGACACTTACAGCTCCGATAGAAGTTTCCCTTTTAATTTACTTGCTCGCAAGCGGTAGGTTTCACTCAGTCAAGGGCTAAATGAACACCTCCGCAATGGTACAGCTTCACAAGATATTTATACAGTAAAACCCAAGTTCTGGCCTCTCCCTGTGTATTGCTCTGTCTCACAGTCAGTGAATACAGATAAAGAGTTAATTACTATATCCTGGTCCTGACATGGTGTCAAGATATTTCCTTTTGTCAGGGTTATCAGAAAGCCAAACGGCCATTACTCCATGAGTCATAGGTAATGGGCTATCACCTGTCTTGTATTGTGTCAGGATTATCCAATTTCCTGGTCAGTTTACCTGTTTGCTTCAAATGGATGAGGTAAAGGAAAGAGATAATGGCTAGAAGATAAGGGTGGGGTGACATGGAACTCCTGTAGTGTAAACAATAGGAGAGCACCATGGGGGGTTACTTGTCTCAGCATGACTTGTCTCCTAGCTGTCTGATGGCCATCAGCCATCTAACAGCAGGTTTAGCTGTTTATGCAAGCTGGCTGCTAAAATGCAGAAAGTTCTGGAAGGGCCAGGACTCCATTTTAATCAAAAGGCACACAAATACCGTATGGTATCAGCTTAGATAAAAATACATTTCCACACAGGCGAGATACCAGCAACCACACCCAAAGAAAAACAGACACCAAGGCAAACAACTGAACCACAACTCAGACGCTCCACGTGAGAGCGTAGACCACCTGAGAGACTGAACCTATAAAGACAATAAGACCTTGGGGGAGGGTGATGTCATGTATCTTACATTATTATATATAACTGTAGCTAACATGCTATACATGACTGTAATAAGATATGACCTGTAACCACCAGCATACCTTACCACCAGGGGTGCACTTGCAAGAGACAGGTATATAAGGACAGGTCTAAGAACATAAGAACATAAGAATTAGGAACAGGAGTAGGCCATCTAGCCCCTCGAGCCTGCTCCGCCATTCAACAAGATCATGTCTGATCTGGCCGTGGACTCAGCTCCACTTACCCGCCCGCTCCCCGTAACCCTTAATTCCCTTATTGGTTAAAAATCTATCTATCTGTGACTTGAATACATTCAATGAGCTAGCCTCAACTGCTTCCTTGGGCAGAGAATTCCACAGATTCACAACCCTCTGGGAGAAGAAATTCCTTCTCAACTCGGTTTTAAATTGGCTCCCCCGTATTTTGAAGTTGTGCCCCCTAGTTCTAGTCTCAGTGGAAACAACCTCTCTGCCTCTATCTTGTCTATCCCTTTCATTATTTTAAATGTTTTTATAAGATCCCCCCTCATCCTTCTGAACTCCAATGAGTAAAGACCCAGTCTACTCAATCCATCATCATAAGGTAACCCCCTCATCTCCGGAATCAGCCGAGTGAATCGTCTCTGTACCCCCTCCAAAGCCAGTATATCCTTCCTTAAGTAAGGTGACCAAAACTGCACACAGTACTCCAGGTGAGGCCTCACCAATACCCTATACAGTTGCAGCAGGACCTCCCTGCTTTTGTACTCCATCCCTCTCGCAATGAAGGCCAACATTCCATTCACCTTCCTGATTAGCTGCTGCACCTGCAAACTAACTTTTTGGGATTCATGCACAAGGACCCCCAGGTTCCTCTGCACCGCAGCATGTTGTAATTTCTCCCCATTCAAATAATATTCCCTTTTACTGCTTTTTTTCCCAAGGTGGATGACCTCACACTTTCCGACATTGTATTCCATCTGCCAAACCTTAGCCCATTCGCTTAACCTATCTAAATCTCTTTGCAGCCTCTCTGTGTCCTCTACACAACCCGCTTTCCCACTAATCTTTGTGTCACCTGAAAATTTTGTTACACTACACTCTGTCCCCTCTTCCAGGTCATCTATGTATATTGTAAACAGTTGTGGTCCCAGTACCGATCCATGTGGCACACCACAAACCACCGATTTCCAACCCGAAAAGGACCCATTTAACCCGACTCTCTGCTTTCTGTTCGCCAGCCAATTCTCTATCCATGCTAATACATTTCCTCTGACTCCGCGTACCTTTATCTTCTGCAGTAACCTTTTGTGTGGCACCTTATCGAATGCCTTTTGAAAATCTAAATACACCACATCCATCGGTACACCTCTATCCACCATGCTCGTTATATCCTCAAAGAATTCCAGTAAATTAGTTAAACATGATTTCCCCTTCATGAATCCATGCTGCGTCTGCTTGATTGCACTATTCCTATCCAGATGCCCCGCTATTTCTTCCTTAATGATAGTTTCAAGCATTTTCCCCACTACAGATGTTAAACTAACCAGCCTATAGTTACCTGCCTTTTGTCTGCCCCCTTTTTTAAACAGAGGCGTTACATTAGCTGCTTTCCAATCCGCTGGTACCTCCCCAGAGTCCAGAGAATTTTGGTAGATTATAACGAATGTATCTGCTATAACTTCCGCCATCTCTTTTAATACCCTGGGATGCATTTCATCAGGACCAGGGGACTTGTCTACCTTGAGTCCCATTAGCCTGTCCAGCACTACCGCCTAGTGATAATGATTGTCACAAGGTCCTCCCTTCCCACATTCCTGTGACCAGCAATTTTTGGCATGGTTTTTGTGTCTTCCACTGTGAAGACCGAAGCAAAATAATTGTTTAAGGTCTCAGCCATTTCCACATTTCCCATTATTAAATCCCCCTTCTCATCTTCTAAGGGACCAACATTTAATTTGGTCACTCTTTTCCGTTTTATATATCTGTAAAAGCTTTTACTATCCATTTTTATGTTTTGCGCAAGTTTACCTTCGTAATCTATCTTTCCTTTCTTTATTGCTTTCTTAGTCATTCTTTGCTGTCGTTTAAAATTCTCCCAATCTTCTATTTTCCCACTAACCTTGGCCACCTTATACGCATTGGTTTTTAATTTGATACTCTCCTTTAATTCCTTGGCTATCCGCGGCTGGTTATCCCTTCTCTTACCGCCCTTCTTTTTCACTGGAATATATTTTTGTTGAGCACTATGAAAGAGCTCCTTAAAAGTCCTCCACTGTTCCTCAATTGTGCCACCGTTTAGTCTGTGTTTCCAGTCTACTTTAACCAACTCTGCCCTCATCCCACTGTAGTCCCCTTTGTTTAAGCATAGTACGCTCGTTTGAGACACTACTTCCTCATCCTCAATCTGTATTACAAATTCAACCATATTGTGATCACTCATTCCGAGAGGATCTTTTACTAGGAGGCAAGTGCAGCATTCCAGAGCTGTGAAATAAAGGTGCAGGTCCAGAGTGACCTTGACTTCACTACATGCCTCGTGTGAATCTGTACTGAGGGGACAGGACTTTACACTCTCTCTCTGTCTCACTCTCTCTCTCACTCTCTCTCTGACTCTGTCTCTTTCTCGCTCTCTCTCTCTGTCTCTTTCTCTCTCTCTCTCTCTCTCTCTCTTTCTCACTCTCTCGCTGTCTAGGTCTCTCTCTCTCCCTGTCTCCCTCTCTGTCTCTCTCCCTCTCTCTGTTTGTCTGTTTCTCTCTCTCTCTCTCTCTCTCTCTGTCTCTCGCTCACTCTCTCTCTGTCTCTCTTTCTCTTTCTCTCCCTCTCTGTCTCTGTGTGTGTGTCTCTCTCTCCCTCTCTCTGTCTTTCTGTCTCTCTCTCCCTGTCTCTCTCTCTCTCTCTTTGTCTCTGTCTCTCTCTCTCTCTCTCTCTTTCTGTCTCTCTCTCTCTCTCTCTCTTTCTCTGTTTGTCTCCCTCTCTGTCATGTATGTAACCTTTATGTAACAACACTACAATACTGTATATATGTAAGAAATGCATACCTTGACCACCGGGGGTGAACATGTGGGAGATACTCCTCACCAGGTCATCCAGGTATATAAAGGGAGGTCCCACGTAGGGTCATCACTTCTTGGTCCTGTTAATTAAAGGTTCAGGTCACAGAGTGACCTTGTCCATAGAATGTGCCTCGTGTGGATTTGTGGTATTGTGTAAGGACATTACATTGCCGATGAGAAACGGGAATCAACGACCCACGAGAATGGCCACCGGCCATCATGCTGGGATTTTCAGAAAGCTAATTGAGACCAAGGACTTGACCTTGGAAGCAGCGGTGTTGATGGCTCAGACTTTTATGGCGGGGGAGGAGGAAACCAAGATAATATACGCGCGCAATTCTGCCTCCAACATGGCGATGGATCAGGGAGTCAATATCATAAACGTGACTCAGAGCCCCGCAGGCAGGCAGGGGCAGTTCGACACACCCCAGGCAGCAATAGATCCAAGAGTAAGTCTCCAACAGAGACAATGGCAGGCTGAACGGACATTTACGCCCCCCCAGTGGACAATGTGGCCCGGGATGGGGCCATTGACACCCACTAACAGGGTGCTCAAGAGCAGTCAAAGGGACAATCAGCGAGGAATGCCTGGTAACAGCTCTTTTGTTCACAACATTGGGAATCTCTGTTCATGCTGGAGGTGTGAGGGCAGACATGCTGTCAGGACTTGCAGATTTCAACAGTTCGCCTGTAGAAATTGTAACCTCAGTGGCCATTTAGCCAGAATGTGCAGAAAGCCTGTAACCAGGTTAATATACGAGGTGGATGAACCAGATGAGGGGTCTGCGAGGCAGGATGACGCTTGGGGCAAATCAATGGGCACTGAAGTTCAGTGGGTTCATGTGGCAAACATTCACAGCTCATATTCAACATTCAGGAAGGATAGAATAAAAGGAAAAGGAGGTGGGGTAGCATTGCTGGTTAAGGAGGAGATTAAGGCAATAGTTAGGAAGGACATTAGCTTGGATGATGTGGAATCTATATGGGTAGAGCTGCAGAACACCAAAGGGCAAAAAACGTTAGTGGGAGTTGTGTACAGACCTCCAAACAGTAGTAGTGATGTTGGGGAGGCATCAAACAGGAAATTAGGGGTGCATGCAATAAAGGTGCAGCAGTTATGATGGGTGACTTTAATATGCACATAGATTGGGCTCACCAAACTGGAAGCAATACGGTGGAGGAGGATTTCCTGGAGTGCATAAGGGATGGTTTTTTAGACCAATATGTTGAGGAACCAACTAGGGGGAGGCCATCTTAGACTGGGTGTTGTGTAATGAGAAAGGATTAATTAGCAATCTCGTTGTGCGAGGCCCCTTGGGGAAGAGTGACCATAATATGGTGGAATTCTGCATTAGGATGGAGAATGAAACAGTTAATTCAGAGACCATGGTCCAGAACTTAAAGAAGGGTAACTTTGAAGGTATGAGGCGTGAATTGGCTAGGATAGATTGACGAATGATACTTAAGGGGTTGACTGTGGATGGGCAATGGCAGACATTTAGAGACCGCATGGATGAACTACAACAATTGTACATTCCTGTCTGGCGTAAAAATAAAAAAGGGAAGGTGGCTCAACCGTGGTTATCAAGGGAAATCAGGGATAGTATTAAAGCCAAGGAAGTGGCATGCAAATTGGCCAGAAATAGCAGCGAACCCAGGGACTGGGAGAAATTTAGAACTCAGCAGAGGAGGACAAAGGGTCTGATTAGGGCAGAGAAAATGGAGTACGAGAAGAAGCTTGCAGGGAACATTAAGACGGATTGCAAAAGTTTCCATAGATATGTAAAGAGAAAAAGGTTAGTAAAGACAAACGTAGGTCCCCTGCAGTCAGAATCAGGGGAAGTCATAACGGGGAACAAAGAAATGGCAGACCAATTGAACAAGTACTTTGGTTCGGTATTCACTAAGGAGGACACAAACAACCTTCCGGATATAAAAGGGGTCGGAGGGTCTAGTAAGGAGGAGGAACTGAGGGAAATCCTTATTAGTCGGGAACTTGTGTTGGGGAAATTGATGGGATTGAAGGCCGATAAATCCCCAGGGCCTGATGGACTGCATCACAGAGTACTTAAGGAGGAGGCCTTGGAAATAGTGGATGCATTGACAGTCATTTTCCAACATTCCATTGACTCTGGATCAGTTCCTATCGAGTGGAGGGTAGCCAATGTAACCCCACTTTTTAAAAAAGGAGGGAGAGAGATATCAGGAAATTATAGACCAGTCAGCCTGACCTCAGTAGTGGGTAAAATGATGGAATTAATTATTAAGGATGTCATAGCAGTGCATTTGGAAAGAGGTGACATGACAGGTCCAAGTCAGCATGGATTTGTGAAAGGGAAATCATGCTTGACAAATCTTCTGGAATTTTTTGAGGATGTTTCCAGTAGAGTGGACAAGGGAGAACCAGTTGATGTGGTATATTTGGACTTTCAGAAGGCTTTCGACAAGGTCCCACACAAGAGATTAATGTGCAAAGTTAAAGCACATGGGATTGGGGGTAGTGTGCTGACATGGATTGAGAACTGGTTGTCAGACAGGAAGCAAAGAGTAGGAGTAAATGGGGACTTTTCAGAATGGCAGGCAGTGACTAGTGGGGTACCGCAAGGTTCTGTGCTGGGGCCCCAGCTGTTTACACTGTACATTAATGATTTAGACGAGGGGATTAAATGTAGTATCTCCAAATTTGCGGATGACACTAAGTTGGGTGGCAGTGTGAGCTGTGAGGAGGATGCTATGAGGCTGCAGAGCGACTTGGATAGGTTAGGTGAGTGGGCAAATGCATGTCAGATGAAGTATAATGTGGATAAATGTGAGGTTATCCACTTTGGTGGTAAAAACAGAGAGACAGACTATTATCTGAATGGTGACAGATTAGGAAAAGGGGAGGTGCAAAGAGACCTGGGTGTCATGGTACATCAGTCATTGAAGGTTGGCATGCAGGTACAGCAGGCGGTTAAGAAATGAAATGGCATGCTGGCCTTCATAGCGAGGGGATTTGAGTACAGGGGCAGGGAGGTGTTGCTACAGTTGTACAGGGCCTTGGTGAGGCCACACCTGGAGTATTGTGTACAGTTTTGGTCTCCTAACCTGAGGAAGGACATTCTTGCTATTGAGGGAGTGATTCCCGGGATGGTGGGACTGACCTATCAAGAAAGACTGGATCAACTGGGCTTGTATTCACTGGAGTTCAGAAGAATGAGAGGGAACCTCATAGAAACGTTTAAAATTCTGATGGGGTTAGACAGGTTAGATGCAGGAAGAATGTTCCCCATGTTGGGGAAGTCCAGAACCAGGGGTCACAGTCTAAGGATAAGGGGTAATACATTTAGGACCGAGATGAGAAGAAATTTCTTCACCCATAGAGTGGTGAACCTGTGGAATTCTCTATCACAGAAAGTTGTTGAGGCCAATTCACTAAATATATTCAAAAAGGAGTTAGATGAAGTCCTTACTACTAGGGGGATCAAGGGATATGGTGAGAAAGCAGGAATGGGGTACTGAAGTTGCATGTTCAGCCATGAACTCATAGAAGGGCCGAATGGCCTACTCCTGCACCTATTTTCTATGTTTCTATGTTTCTATATACCAAAACGCCTCCTATGATGGTGAAAGTCCTATTAAACGGCATCCCTGTACGCATGGAGCTGGACACGGGGACCAGCCAGTCACTCATGAGTGTTCAACAATTCGAAAAGCTCTGGCCACTCAAAGCTAGCAGACCCAAACTAGAACGCATTGAGATGCAATTAAGGACGTGCACCAAAGAAATCATTCCAGTGCTAGGCAGTGCAACGTTAGCTGTCACACACAATGGATCAGTGAACCGACTGCCGCTCTGGATTGTCCCGGACAATGGTCCCGCACTGTTGGGGAGGAGCTGGTTAGCTGAGATGAACTGGAAATGGGGGGATGTGCAGGCCATGTCATCTGTGGAGCGAAGCTCATGCTCACAGGTCCTACAGCAATTTGAGTCACTATTTCAACCTGGCGTCGGGACGTTCAAAGGTACCAAAGTAGTGATACGCATCACCCCGGACGCCAGACCAGTGCACCACAAAGCCAGAGCTGTGCCGTATGTGATGCGGGGGAAAATTGAGAGCGAGTTGGACCGGTTGCTGAGAGAGGGCATCATCTCACCCGTTGAATTCAGCGACTGGGCGAGCCCCATCATTCCCGTCCTAAAAGCGGATGGCTCGGTCAGGATCTGTGGCGACTAAACATAGAAACATAGAAAATAGGTGCAGGAGTAGGCCATTCGGCACTTCGAGCCTGCACCGCCATTCAATGAGTTCATGGCTGAACATGCAACTTCAGTACCCCCTTCCTGCTTTCTCGCCATACCCCTTGATCCCCCTAGTAGTCGGGACTTCAGCTAACTCCCTTTTGAATATATTTAGTGAATTGGCCTCAACTACTTTCTGTGGAGAGAATTTCACAGGTTCACCACTCTCTGGCTGAAGAAGTTTCTCCTCATCTCGGTCCTAAATGGCTTACCCCTTATCCTTAGACTGTGACCCCTGGTTCTGGACTTCCCCAACATTGGGAACATTCTTCCTGCATCCAACCTGTCGAAACCCGTCAGAATTTTAAACGTTTCTATGAGGTCCCCTCTCATTCTTCTGAACTCCAGTGAATACAAGCCCAGTTGATCCAGTCTTTCTTGATAGGTCAGTCCCACCATCCCGGGAATCAGTCTGGTGAACCTTCGCTGCACTCCCTCAATAGCAAGAATGTCCTTCCTCAAGTTAGGAGACCAAAATTGTACACAATACTCCAGGTGTGGCCTCACCAAGGCCCTGTACAACTGTAGCAACACCTCCCTGCCCCTGTACTAAAATCCCCTCGCTATGAAGGCCAACATGCCATTTGCTTTCTAAACCGCCTGCTGTACCTGCATGCCAACCTTCAATGCCTGATGTACCATGACACCCAGGTCTCGTTGCACCTCTCTTTTTCCTAATCTGTCACCATTCAGATAATAGTCTGTCTCTCTGTTTTTACCACCAAAGTGGATAACCTCACATTTATCCACATTATACTTCATCTGCCATGCATTTGCCCACTCGCCTAACCTATCCAAGTCACTCTGCAGCCTCTTAGCATCCTCCTCGCAGCTCACACTGCCACCCAACTTAGTGTCATCCGCAAATTTGGAGATACTACATTTAATCCCCTCGTCTAAATCATTAATGTAGTGTAAACAGCTGGGGCCCCAGCACAGAACCTTGCGGTACCCCACTAGTCACTGCCTGCCATTCTGAAAAGTACCCATTTACTCCTACTCTTTGCTTCCTGTCTGACAACCAGTTCTCAATCCATGTCAGCACACTACCCCCAATCCCATGTGCTTTAACTTTGCACATTAATCTCTTGTGTGGGACCTTGTTGAAAGCCTTCTGAAAGTCCAAATATACCACATCAACTGGTTCTCCCTTGTCCACTCCACTGGAAACATCCTCAAAAAATTCCAGAAGATTTGTCAAGCATGATTTCCCTTTCACAAATCCATGCTGACTTGGACCTGTCATGTCACCTCTTTCCAAATGCGCTGCTATGACATCCTTAATAATTAATTCCATCATTTTACCCACGACCGATGTCAGGCTGACTGGTCTATAATTCCCTGTTTTCTCTCTCCCTCCTTTTTTAAAAAGTGGGGTTACATTGGCTACCCTCCACTCGATAGGAACTGATCCAGAGTCAATGGAATGTTGGAAAATGACTGTCAATGCATCCGCTATTTCCAAGGCCACCTCCTTAAGTACTCTGGGATGCAGTCCATCAGGCCCTGGGGATTTATCGGCCTTCAATCCCATCAATTTCCCCCACACAATTTCCCGACTAATAAGGATTTCCCTCAGTTCCTCCTCCTTACTAGACCCTCTGACCCCTTTTATATCCGGAAGGTTGTTTGTGTCCTCCTTAGTGAATACCGAACCAAAGTACTTGTTCAATCGGGTGTCCCTACAAGACCAATACCCGCTCCCGAGAGCGGAGGACCTTTTCGCCACACTGGCAGGCAGCAAGCTGTTCACCAAGTTGGACCTCACTTCAGCCTACATGACCCAAGAACTGGCCGATGAATCTAAACTACTGACCACCATCACCCCGCACTGTTTGGGACTGTTCGTTTATAACAGGTGCCCGTTTGGCATTCGATCAGTGGCGGCGATCTTTCAAAGAAACATGGAAAGCCTACTCAAATCCATTCCTGGAACAATCGTATTCCAGGACGACATCCTCATCACGGGCCGAGACACCGAGGAACACCTCCACAACCTGGAGGAGGTGCTACACTGACTGGACCGGGTAGGCCTGCGACTCAAGAAGTCTAAATGTGTGTTCTTAGCTCCTGAGGTTGAGTTTCTGGGCAGGAGGGTTGCTGCAGATGGGATTCGGCCCACCGAATCCAAAACAGAGGCGATTCAACGAGCGCCCAGGTCCTGCAACATATCGGAGCTGCGTTCATTTCTGGGACTCTTGAACTATTTCGGGAACTTTCTGCCGAACTTAAGCACATTGTTGGAGCCGCTTCATGTGCTGCTGCATAAGGGTTGCGATTGGTTTTGGGGGGACTGTCAAGAACGGGCTTTCAATCGGGCGCGTAACCTGCTTTGTTCAAATAAGTTGTTCACCCTGTACGGCCCCCGTAAGAAATTGGTTTTGACATGTGATGCATCGTCCTATGGGGTTGGGTGCGTGTTGCAGCAGGGTAATGATGAGGTCCAACTCCAACCTGTGGCTTATGCCTCAAGGTAACGCTCTCAAGCTGAACGGGGATATGGGATGGTTGAGAAGGAAGCACTCGTATGTGTATATGGGGTGAAAAAGATGCATCAGTACCTTTTTGGCAGGAGGTTCAAATTAGAAACGGACCACAAGCCGTTAACATCCTGCTGTCAGATAGCAAGGCTGTCAATGCTAATGCGTCAGCTCGCAAACAGCGATGGGCTCTAACGCTCGCTGCGTATGACTACTCCATCCGGCACTGGCTCGGCACTGAAAACTGCGCTGACGCGCTCAGCAGACTTT